>NC_056734.1:756661056-756831056 GCF_019279795.1 Protopterus annectens
CAACATATAAACAGGGGGACAAGCCCCCCTGCACACCCCCCCACTTATATATTCTAACTCCGAGATCACACAAATAGTAACGTAAACGAAACTCACACACACACATCTTACAGTCCCTCAAACACACACATAACAGTCACAACACACAACATACACACACCAAACCCCTAACCAACATACTTACACACACAAACTTACCAAAATTAAGCCCAAACATCCACATTCCGTACAACTGGAATCAGAAATTCAGAATATTCGTGCTTCGGTATTTTGAATTTCGGGCTTCTGCCGATTTCGGAAATGTGAGTATTTGGCTTTGTAAATTCAAAATACTGAAATTCGAGATTTCAGTATTTCAAATTTACAAAGTGGACCCATATATATATATATATATATATATATATATATATATATATATATATCAAGTCATAAGAGTACATCTTTCTTTTATAGCTTGCAAACAAGATCTGAGGTTCTGAGGTTATGGGAGATGGTGCATTGTGGGTAATGGAGAAACTCGAGAGTTCTAAGTTGCCACGAACATTTACAACAGCAGCGTGAGATCTGACGCCTCTGATCTGAACCCATCAGTTGAGGAGGAATGAAAATGGACAAGACAGATGGAATGTTATGGTAAGTAACCTCTTTATTTTCTATTATTTTAAACAAAACATTTTTATGACTTTCATATGTTTTTTTCAGTATTGCATTCAGTAATCTTAGCATTATTTTCTTCACATAAAATACTTTTCATATCTAAGTAAATCCAAAAACAGCTTCGGGGTAGAGGCACTAAATGGTGTAAACGCAAAAGATGCAAAAATTCTTCAACAGGTCACCAAAGTACCACCACGACTGGGAATAACAAGTTTATAGTTGCAGTCCCTTTATTCAATAAAATAGTAAGCGCTTTCGGGTTTTTACCAAACCCTTCATCAGACATATAACTAATGACACGACACTTATCAAAGCATTTAAATACAAAACAAGGTGCCAAAAAATACATTTAAAATCTCAGTAAATACCATTTTTGTCCACTAGATGGTACTAAAGACAAATAAATCTTTCAGTGGAATTACTAGGAATACCGATAGACTTTAAAACGCTGTCCGGTTCGATTGTCAGCTAGAGCGTCTTCTGCGTGAAGACATGCGCGAATGGGCGTACCTTCATTGAAGGTTGTGCGTCAGGGCTGGTAACTCGGCATGTAAAAATCAACTACCAATCATTAGCGGACTGGAGTTCTGCTCTGGCGAGCCCTAACCGGGAAAAGCCGAAAGACACAACAACTGATAGACTTTAAAGTCAGCTTTGTTCTAAAAAGTATAATGGATACATTCTAAAAAACACATATATATACCTAGACACAAAATTACTTTCAAGAATATTTAAATATATGCATGCATAATATGCATATCTGAAGATTTATCATACAGAATATAAATATAAAATATATATATATATATATATATATATATATATATATATATATGTATATATATATTGAAACCATTACTAATAGACTTACAAAAAAATATATATATATATATTTATGTGTGTGTGTGTGTGTATATGTGCAATATACATAAATGAATTCATCATATAAAATACACATATATGTCTAGAAATATTACCAATAAGCTTACTATTTATATATATATAAGAACATAGACAGTCATAAGCTATATATATGTGTTGCATAAATAAATAAAAGCATACATACACATATACACAAATACATATATATGAATAATTTGGTGGACTAGGCTTAGTTGGTTAAAGTGTAGGAGATGTGGAAGTTCAAGCCAATCGAGCTGTTTTAGGAATTGGCAGTGATGTCACCTGTACGTTGCTTTTGTGGCAAATTTGGATATTTTATTATAGCAGGCCTCTAGTTTATTAAGGCTTGATTTATGTAGGTTGATGAGGATGATTGAGTTGATTGGTTGATGAGGATAGGGGATGCATATAGTAGTGTAGATAGGTGGGTTCTGGCCATGGTAATTCTTGTAGAAGTTGTTAGAAACTGGGTATTCCTGTACGGGAGGCCTAGTTTCTTATGGAATTTTTTGATGGTTTGGTCTATATGGATGTAGAATTTTAGATTGTTGTCTATTACTATCCCCAGTAGTTTGGTGTGGGTAGTAGGAGTGATGATAGTGTTATTCTTAGAGTAAATGTTGAAGGTTGGCAGGCAGGTTGCAGTTCTAGTGGGATAAAAGATTAGGAGGTTAGTTTTGTTGGGATTAAGTATCAGGTTTGAGTTGGTTAACCAGTTTTCTACTGAGAGAAAAGTGTTGTGGGTAAGGTTTTGGAGGGTTGTAAGGGAAGGGGCTGCACAGATCAGGGTTGAGTCATCAGCATATTGGATTAGGCTGGCTTTGGGGGTAGCAGTGTATAGGTGGTTAATAAAGAGTGAGAATAGGAGAGGTCCAAGGATGGAACCTTGTGGGACCCCGATTGTGACTGGGAGGGTGAGAGAGAGAGTTTGTTGCCATCGAACGGCTTGTCTATCTGCTAGGTAACTTTGGAACCAGTTAAGAGTTGCAGTATTAATATTTAAGGAGGAAAGGGCTTGCACGGGTTTGTTGTGGTTGACCATGTCAAAGGCTTTTGACAGGTCCAGGAAAAAGGCTGATACAAATAGGGAGTTATTTCTAAGTTGGTTAACTTTGTTGGTAAAGGTTAGTAGGGCGGTTGTTGTGCTATGTGCAGGACAAAAGCCATGCTGGGTACTAGATAGTAGGTTATATGAGGTGAGATGTTTCATGAGCTGTGTGTGCACTATTCTGTCTAAGATCTTAGATAGGGGAGAGAGATTGGCAATAGGACAGTAGTTAGTAAGTTCGTAAGAGGTCCCCCCTTAGTGGAGGGGGATTATGTGTGATCATTTCCAGATAGAGGGTACCTGTGATTCGGCTACAGATCTGTTAATGAGTATTGTTATTGGATAGGCGATGACTTCTGCTGCAATTTTAAGGTAGTCAGCTGGCAGGTTGTCAGTGGCTAATGTTATAGGTTTTAGTTCTTTAAGATGCTTTTTGATATAGTTGGCAGATATTGGGTGTAGTTTAAATTGGGTGGATGTATCCTTTGGGGGTGAAACATTCCTTGTATCTGGGGAAGTATTTGTGTTTGTTTGTTGGCTAGGTTTAGAATGGTTTCTGTGAAGAAGTTGTTGAATTGGGTGGCTATGCTGTCACTACTGGGAGTTTGGGGTGGGAGTAGCAATATTACCTGGTAGTAATAGGTTTTTTACTGCAGCTCAGAATTTTTGTGGATGTTTTTGGTGCTTGTTTTGGATACTTAGGTAGTAATTAGTTTTGTCTATTTTCACTTGTTTTTTGGCTTTGTTTCTAAGTCATAGGAAGGTCTGTTTAGTGGTATTTGATTTGTTTTTATGATACAGTGACCAAGCTTTATCTCTGTCTTTCAATAGTAATCTTGTGTTTTTTGTTAACCAGGAGGAGTAATTGGCTTTGTCTCTTACTTGTCTAGGGGGTGCATGGGTGTTGGGAATATCAAGAAAGGTCTTGTTGAAAGTTAGGCTGCCTCATCTAGGGTTAGATATTTGAGGTGTTCCCAGTGACATTTTTGTAGGGCAGAGATGAAGATGTCAGGATTAAAAGATTTTTTATTCCTGATTGTACGGTAGGTGATTTGATGTACTGGGTTGATGCGATCACGAAGGAGGAAAGTTGGGTTGTGGTCACTCAGATTATCAGGGAGTTGGCCAGAGTGAGATTTAGGGTGGGGTGTGTTTACTAGAATCCAGTCTAGTAGAGAATTACGTTTGGTGGCTTTGCCGGTTCTAGTGGGGGTCGTGATGGTTTGGGTGAACCCATAAAGGTTCATGTGAATAGTTGGGTTTGTTGAGGAGCATTGGAGCCAGTCAATGTTGAAGTCTCCCATGATAATTGTTTCTTAGGGGAGGTGATTGGAACACCATTGTAGCAGGTTTTCAACACTAGAGGTGTTGTTACCTGGTGGTATGTATCCTCCTATAATGTTTAGGGTTTTGCAAGAGTTATTGTTTAATTTAGCTGTAATAATCTCTGAATTATCTATGTCGGGGATTGGGGAGTTGTGAAGTTGTAGTGAGAGGTGGTCTTTGTATAGGATAGCTATCCCTCCTCCTTTTTTGTTTGTTCTGTCTTTACGTAGGATGTTGTAACCTGGGGGTGTAATCTCATTACTGTTTATGTGGTGTTTAAGCCAGGTTTCTGTAATTGTTACTATATCTGGGGTGTAGTGTGATAGCATAGCTTGTAGATTATGAGTTTTTTTGGCAATGCTTCTTATATTAATGTTGAAGAGGAGAAGGGATGATTTTGGTCTTTGGTGTAAGATAGACAGGTCTGGTTGGGGTGGAGGGGGTAGTGTTGGAGGGTTGGGGAGGGATAGTGTGGGTTGAGTGGTTGTAGGAGCTGGGTTGGGGTGTATGTCTCCTGTTTGAATTAGTTGTTTGTGTAGGCAGTGATCGAGTTTGGAGAGCTTAAGTAAGAGCTTAGTGAATTTATGTGTGTGGTGAGATGTGGGTTGCAGTGGGAGGACTTTTAGAGTATAATAGTCCTTGATGGTTTTGTGGAGGAGGTCTGGGGCTATAGGAGGATGGTATGGGTGGTTAGGTGTTTGAATGATGGTCGTGTGTGTGGGAGTGTGTGTATGGTGCAAGGAGGTATTATATGATGTGAGGGTGTATAACATGAGTAGGAGAGATGTGGATGAGCTAAGTAGAGTTTGTTTTAGTGCTGTCATGGTAATGTAAGAGTGAAACTATATTAGATGTTTAGAAGAAGGGTCAAAGTGTAAGTGGGAGGAGTGTAGTTGTGTGACAGTGATTGGAAGGTGAGAGCGGGTGTGGTTAAGGTGAAGTACAAGTGTAGTAGCAGTGGGGGTGGGTGGGAATTGGGGGTAGGGTAGGGGAACGGAGTGAGCAAATGAAGTGAGTGAACGGAGCGGGTTCAGACCATGAGGCAGCAGTTGCTCAAAAACCTATCAGTAGGATAGTATGGGGCAGATGAGCATTCCCTGTTTGCTTGCACTGCCTAACTGAGCCTGTTTCTGCTTTAATATAACCTTTGGCTATTTTATCAATAGGTATCTAACTAACATCAGAAAGTCGACTAGCAACATCAGAGTAGAGACTAGAAGCTAGGTAATGTAGGCATTAACCCAGCTATAGGCAAGTGTGCATACCAGATAGGGCATAGGGCTACACACACCAAGTTCTTTTACTGTATAAACGTACACTATAGCAGGAGATTTCCTGGGAGGTAGCAGGCATACACTTTAATTTCCCAAATACCAGGAGACTGGAGCGGGCCTTTGGGTGACTATTCCTGCGGGTGCTTCTTGTAGAAACCAGGGATAGGGAGCTTATTTCTATGAAAATGTATACAGGGATTTTGCAGTTCCGAAATTTTGATTGAAGTGACTTTTTTTATCTATCAAGGCACCCAGTCCCAGTCAGGTTAAGAAGCACACTGACTTGATTTCACCAAAACTGTATGGCCTGTAGTGTAGGCTGAGGTTTTCTGGAGCAGAAGGTTCCCTTTCTTTCATGACAAAATGGAAAGTTCTTGTCCAAGTTGGAGGAAAATGGTTTCTGCAAAGATGCAAGTATCTCCACTATTAGCAAGGCAAATGCTCGTGAGAGGATGTTTCCAGGTCCAAACGTCCTCAGCCTTCCTTTCCATAATATACTTCTGATGACTTTGTAATCTATCTACTTTTAATGTTTTCTTTATAAATTTCTTTCTTCTTCAATTTCCTTTCCTTTTATTCATTTTCAAATATCTCTCAAAATCATTTGTAATTCATATTTTTCTTTTTCCTTCAAAAAGTTCAGTTTAAATTTTTCCTTTCCATATTTTTCTTTGTATTGTAAGCACCATTGCTCAATATTCTCATAAAATAAATCTTTGTTATTCCTATCCTTTCTATAAATTTTGATGTGATGTTGTCAGTCTCGCCTTTATTCTCACATGTGGGTCAGATCCAATGTATCGGATCCGTCTCGGCCAAAATTCCAGCTCGAGGCATTCAGCAACCTCATGGGCTACATTCTTTTTCCATAATTCCTTCCGTTTATTACCTCAGATATCGTTTGCTGCACAGTGAAGAGGTTTTGTAAGTCATAGCTCTGGGCTAAGTACAATTTTTGAAAATTATTTTTCTGAAATGTTCTCTTTATTTTATTTTCTCTGTATAGCTTTCTGCATTCCTTATATTAACCCTTTCCCGTTTCACATGTCCATTTAATTTAGATGGTGTTTTGAGCATGTCCATTTAAATTAGAGGACGTTCCTCTCCCTTTTGTTAATTTCTTATCATAAAACTCGTAAAACAGAATTTCTAAAAGATAACCCCCTTTCTGTAACTATCTTCTGTGTGTGAGTGCGTTCTAAGTCCATTTAAGTTAGAGGACTTAATTGTGCTAAAGCGAGTGTGGTTTTTGTATTTTTTTTTCTTCTTACTGCTTACCCTTATAATGTCTCAACAAGAGAGCAAGCCTTTAGGCTTCAAAACGTGCAAGAAGTGTAGTAAAAAAAATACCCTTTAGTGATTCACCCACCTTCTGTATGTATTGAGTCTTGTTTCATTTGCCAAAGTTTCAATCACCAAACTTTACTGGAATGTAAAAACAAATTAATATTGAAAGGCCTTTTGAAAAATGGCTTTCTCTGAGGCTGTATCAACTGAAAAGTCAGACAAACCAGTTAAGAGACCTTCATCAGTTCCAAGATCCTCGTCGGAGCCAAAGCAGAAAGCTCTGAAATTGACTGATCCGAAAGGCTTCATTTGAACCGATACTCCTGACTCCGGTGCTTCCTTGGAGCAGGAATGTCCACTGGCACCGACTACGTCCTCGGCTCAGAGGCACAGAAGCCGATCTCTTTCAGTAGAGAAGATTTCTTCCAGGCTCCCTTCTCCAATTTTGGCTGCTTCAAGAGCACCTTCACTATTCACTATAGGTCTACCAGGAGTCTGTCAGATGAAGACATGGATAGGGTCATGGAGAGACTTTTAAAGACACTTGCTTTGGCCAGAATTCTTGTTGATCCGAGCCCAAAGGAATCAATTCAAATAGAAACCCTCTTTCCTACTGTAGTTCCTACTCCAATACATCCTCCTGCTTTGGAGCCGGAAGATTCTGACATCCAGGTTTTGTCAGTGTCAGCTCCAGGACTTATAACCTCCCTGGTTCCAGCAGTGGCTCGAGCATCTCCATGCCTTCGGAGCAGGAGACCTCTAGGAGCTGACACTCCCCTGTCGGGTCCACAGAGACTTTTCGGATATCTTTAGAACTGATTACGTCCCTTGGGCCCTTGGCATGGGTGAGCTCAACTCCTAGAGCTACCTTCCTTGGCTCTTGGGGGAACCTTCTGTGCTGGCAACTTGCTTGTCAGATCCGGGGTCCTCTTCGGAGTAGGGAGGGTCTGTCTTTGAGGTACTGAGAAGGACTTTGGACTGCTCCTCAGTCTATTACACAAGCTTTGGCAGTTCTTCCTCCCTTCTTAGGTGAGGTGTCTTTGCATGAGCCCTCTCCACAGGTCCACAGAAAAGCTAGGACTCGGGATGTACCTCAGGGTACTGCCCCCTCTTCTGAAACTTCTCCAGACTATCCCACTGAAGAGGTGCCTTGGAAGGGATGTAAGAAGAAGTATCTAGACTCCCCAGAAAAGTCTGTTACATCTGATACTGACCTCAATGAGGCAAAAGGGTCCCCACAATCACCTCCTGAAGATGTCTCCTTTGTAGACATCCTAGAACTGCTGAAACAGAGAGGTGATTGGCAGTCCTCCCCCCGCTTCAGCTGAGGATTCGGTATTCCTGAAGACCTTTGCATCTCTCCCACCAACTTCTTGGGTCGCTCCACCTGTCGATGAGCTTATCGACCTTGTCTCCTGAAAGGCTTGGGTGACTCCGGATACCATAGACCCTACTTCTCAGAGGCCAAATAAATACATCACTGCCCCCAAAGACAAAAACGTTCTAACAAAAGGTGTAGGAGCTGATGCCATGATCGTGGTGGCAGCCACCAGACAGGAGCTGTCTGAAATGAGTGCCACTATCATCCTACTAATAAAGACTCCAGGACTATGGATAGATAGGGGAAGCGCATCTTCGCATCAGCAACCTTTGGTTTACGGTCTCTGAATTACCTAACTCACTTCACAAGCTTCATATGGACCTGATTAAAGAGTTATCGGACTCCCTTCAAGGAGCTGTAGCCGATGCAACAGAGAAAGTCAATGCTCAGCTCGTTACCTTAAATTCAGTAGTCAACTGTTCTATGAGGCTGAGTTCTTATGCAGCAGATGAAACGAGTAGGGCAGCAGGCTCAGGTACCTCTCTTCGGAGACAGGCTTGTGTGCGCCTTTGCAATTTCGCGGAACACTTCAAGTCTTCCTTCATTAATACCCCCATTGATGGCTCATCCCTTTTTGGGCCAAAAGTGAAGGAAATGTTCACCAGGTATGAACAAGAAGGTAGGACCTTGTCTGCCATTGGAGTACGTTTCTCCACTCCTACCAGACCCTTTCCCAAGGGTCAAAATGGTAGGAGGTCTTATCAGGACAGACAAGATGAAAGTTCCCCCAGGGGTAGAGAGGGGAACAATAACGAGAGATGCTGCTTTTGAGGCAAGGGGGTCCACAAAACCAAGGGTCCAGAGAATCTTTCGTTGGGCGACCTTTCCAACGCTCCTGAAGGAGTGCCTGACTACTCCCCTCTGGAGGCAGTCAGGGGACGATTATCCCTTTACTGAGAAACCTGGCTAAAAATAACGAACGACAAATAGGTGCAGGACATAATATCTAGAGGATATGTCATTCCATTCTCCCTTCCTATCCCCAGAAACAAAATTGTTCCAGATGTTCCACCCAATTAAAAGGAACAAGCCACTGTACAAATTCAAGAGTTGCAAAACAAAAGAGTCATCCAAAAAGTCCCCACAGACCAGAAAGGATCCGTAACTTACTCAAGATTCTTTTTAGTTCCAAAGAAAACAGGAGACTGGAAACTCATTCTGGATCTCAGCAATTTAAACAAATCAGTAAAGAAGACCAAGTTCCAGATGGTAACACTGAAGTCACTACTTCTGTTCCTGGAAAAAGACAACTGGATGTGCTCTATAGTCATGTACTACCATATTGGAATGAACAGACGGTCCAGGAGGTTTTTGCGCTTCCCAATGGAGCCAGTCGCTTCCAGTTTCAAACTCTGCCCTTTGGTCTCTCTACAGCCCCCATAGTGTTCACCAAATGTATGGCAGTAGTGGCTGCGCACCTGAGACACAAGGAGATCTGTGTATTCCCATACTTGGACAAATGGCTCATAACTGCCCCAACCAGGCATCACTTACTCCAGTCAAGAGATTATGTTCTTCAACTCTGCTCCTCCCTGGGAATTACCGTAAACTGTGAGAAATCTGTGGTAGAACCATCGCAATCCATAAAATTCATAGGGGCAGAAATAAACACTACCACGCAGATAGCAAGCCTTTCTCAAGACAGAGTACACGACCTCCGTCATCTTGTCAGAATACTCATAAAAATATCCAAAGCCACTGTGAAACTGGTTCTCCAAGTACTATGGAAAATGGCTGCTTCCATCATACTAGTTCCTCTAGCCCGCCTTCACATGAGTGTGCTCCAGTGGATGCTATTTGCTCAGTGGTTGATCTTGGAACTTTCTATGTCTCACAGGATAGTAAAAAACAAGGCCTGCGAGAAAGATCTCCATTGGTGGATCCACTCACAATCAGTACTTCAAGGCTGCTTCTTTACTCCCCAACAACCTATAGCCACTGTAACCACAGATGCTTCCCAGATGGGGGTGGGGGGATGTATTTTCTAGGCAAGACAGTTCAAGGCATCTGGCAATAATAATAAGTAATATGGTATATCAACAAACAAGGGGGAACCAGATCGTACCCACTTTGTCAAGAAGCTCTCAGGGGTCTGGCATTGGGCGATAACCTCCAACCACTTTCTAAAAGCAACACACATCCCGGGGAGCTGGAACATGATTGCAGACAAATTGAGCAGAGCCATCTTATGGCTACACAAGTGGTTCCTCAGTCAGGAATTAGCGGATGTGATATTCCGCAAATGGGTACAGCCTTGCTGCAACCTTTTTGCTTCACCCAACAATGCCAAATGTAGCAACTACTTTGCCCTAATCTCCCCAACTGGGGAGACACCAAGGGATGCACTTTTTCACGATTGACCTCCAGGACTTCTTTATGCATTTCCCCCTATTCCTCTAATCCCAAAGTTTCTACAGAAAGCAAGTTTGTTGGAGACAGCCATTATCCTAACTGCCCCCTACTGGCCTCATCAAATCAGACTCATCTCCAAGACAGACTTGGATTCTGGACCCGGTTCCAGATCTTCTGTCACACCCATCAGTGATGGTTCATCCCAACCTAGACAACCTGAGATTGACAGCTTAGCTGCTTCAGTTCCCTTAATTCCCAGGTTTCCATCCCTGTCCTCCCCAGTTAAGCATATAAATCTGAAGTAGTTGACTTCATTTGGTCTTCAACCTGTGGGTCTATGGATCCGAATCGGATCTGACACAGCCGCATCACTAGCATCTGATCCGAGCTCCAAGGTCCTCCCCTTACCCATAATGCCCCCTGTCTCCTTCCTCCCTTCAGATCTCGTCTGCCACTATACAGCTAAGCATCGTGGTCTAGAGGTCCGAGCATTTTCTGCGTGAGTAATTGAATTTTTTAATGGAAAGTGTTCTTTCTTTACTTTTCTCTTTCCCACACTTGTCCTACATGCATTGACACGTCGGTTAAATATATACATACACATATATATGGTAGTTGTAGTTGTACTTCCCCTTGGCCTTCCCACTCCCTTTTCTTGTGAGTGAGTGCGTTTGTGTTCCTGTGTATTTCTCTTGTTCCCTTTCAGGCATTAGGATGGCTGACACTCCTAAATCTGTGTTTAGGAAGTATACAGAGTGTGGCCAGTGTGGCCATAAGCTCTCTCCAGCCGATGGCCACACTCTGTGTGTAGTTTGCTTGGGCGCAGCCCATTTGCTTACCTCCTGCTCCATTTGTGCGGGCTTCAACTTGCGGGCCCTTAAGGACAGTCTCCGGACTGTTCGGCTCCAGTGGGACCTCCATCAAAGTTTAAGACACCCACCAGGCCCAGTACTTCCCGGCTCCACTCTCCCAGGTTTTCCCCTGAGCCAGAGGTGTCTTGGTCCCCTCCTAGGATGTCCCTTTATTGGCTCCCCCTCTGTGGGTGGATTCCTCCCGGTTGACCCGTAGTCTGAGCGAAGCAGAGATGGACAGGAGGATATGGAAGCTCATCCACACCCAAATCCAGATGGGATTCTTGCCGGCCCCCTCTCCCTCCGGAGTGGGGAGCTTGCAGACCTTTTTCACTCCTATATCTCCTTTTCAGATCCGACCTTTGGTTTCAGAGTCTTTGGATCCAAGAACTTTCTGGGTCGGGGGTCTGCACTGATGATTTTGTACCATGATGCCACTGCCTTGAGTGTGTCGAATCTGAGTTTTCAGAGCCATAGCCTCTCTGTCTTTTCCAAGGGAGTTCTGTTGGCTCTGAGTTTGTCAGAGCGTAGTCTCCCCCTTGGTATCTTGGTGCCCATAGTCTCGGCTCCGGCTCCCCCATCAGATCCGAAGAGAACGGCTCTGTTGGTAGTTTCTCAGGATGTCCGCTCCCTTTCAGCTTTTGACATGGTGGAGAAGGTTTTCTCGAGTTCGTCGAGGCCCCTGACCATCTCATCTTCAGACTCCACCCTGACTCCATCTGTTTTGGGTAGAGCCAAGATCTTCCTGCCATCTCAGGGACAGCCTGTGCAGGTTTTGCCTCAGGAAGCCCCCACACGGGAGTAACAAGAGGTTTGCGAGTTCCCCCCCAGAGAGCCCCACTCAGGAGGTTCCCTGCAAACGGACGTACAAAAGGAGGCACTTGGACTCCTCTCCAGAGTCCCTCACCGAAGACACTGACTTGAAGGAAGGGAAAGGTTCCCCTCGATCACCCCCTGAGGGTGTCTCCTTTGGAGACATCATGGAAGTCCTTCACCAGAGGGGGGGTGGTCAGCCTAAAAAAATGATCTCCGATGAGAGTCAGTGTTCCTAGAGACATTCGGCACAGGCCCATCGACTTTCTGGGTGTCCCCTATTGTGGATCCGCTTGTGGATGTCGTTACATCTTGGGTGTGGAAGGAACTGGACACCATTAAGCCTATCCCTAGGTGCCCAGACAAAGTTTTCAGCCCCTCACCAGACATGACACAACTGGCTCCAGCTGTGTCAATTCACGGAACCCTTCAAGGTGTCATTTGCAAATGCCCCTTTTGATGGTTCTTCCCATCCTTTTCACTCTGGACCAGTGTGTCACTAACTGTTTTCCCAAACAGGGAAGACACTGTCTGACATTGGGATCCGCTTCTCTGCCCCTCAAAGATCCGTCTCTAGGAATCAGCAAGGGACAAGGAAGATGTGGTTCCAAAAGTCTCATTTCTCCCAGGGCACTCAGGACTCACCTTCCCCCAGAGGCAGAGGAGGTTATTACAGACGCCGTCCAAGAGGCAGAGGGAGGTCTGAGAAATTCTGGATCTCAAGAACCTTTCTCAGACAGACCCGTGCAGCAGCCTTGAGGGGCTGCCCAACTGCTCATCTCTGGAGGCAGTCGAGGGTTGCCTTTCGCTACACCCAGCGCATGGGACTTTGTAACATCAGACCGTTGGGTGTTGCAAATTATATCCAGAGGATATTTCATCCCATTCACCGATCCACCTTTCCCACTAAAACACCTCCCAGATGTTCCACCCACGCAAAGGGAGGTAGCAGCTCTAGAAATCCACAAGCTGCTCAGAAAATGAGTCATCCAACCCATCTCCCTAAACCAATCCAGATCGGGCATTTATTCCAGGTTCTTTTTAGTGCCAAATAAAATGGGGGACCTAAGAGCCATCCTGTATCTGTCCACCTTGAACCTGTCAGTAGCCAAGGAGAAATTCCGGATGGTCACTCTTCAGTCTATCCTGTCCTACCTGCAGGAGAAAGATTGGATGTGCTCGATCAACCTCCAGGATGCATCCTGTCATATCAAGATGGACAGACGCTCCCAGAGGTTTCTCCGATTCCAGCTGGGAGCCAATCATTTTCGGTTCAGAGCCCTCCCATTTGGTTTCACCACAGCCCCCAGGATGTTCACTAAAGTGATGGCAGTTGTAGCGGCTCACCTGAGGCTTCAGGGAATTCAGGTCTTCCTTTACCTGGATGATTGGCTCTTTGCTGCCCCCACCAAGCATCTACTCTGCTGAGCCAGGGACTATTTCCTGTTATTAGCAAACAGCTTGGGCATTACCATCAATATCAGCAAATCTTCGCTGATCCTTGTTCAGGTTCTGGAATTCATTGGTGCTCGGCTGGATACTATACAAATGAAAGTTTACCTCACCCCAGAAGGGGTATGCAATCTAAGGGTTCATGTCTTCGACATTCTCCAAGTTCATCTTCCTACAGCAGAGACAGTTCTCTAGGCACTGGGTTCCATGGTGTCCACAATCACTCTTCTATCCCTTGCTCGGCTACACATGCGAGTCCTTCAGTGGACGCTAGCAGTCCAATGGTCTCTACTAGATCTTCCTCTATCCCATCCAGTCTGTATCTTTTGGGTTTGCAGGGGCTCTCTTCGGTGGTGAATTTTTTCCACAGATTTTGTCAGGGGACGCCCCTTTATTCCAGCCCTTCCCAAAACCACGGTGACCACAGATGCGGGGACTTTGCTTGGGAAGGACACTCCAAGCCACATGGTCCCCCTCCAGCACCAGTTTGCATATCAATGTCCTGGGGATGAGGGTGGTGCTTCTAGCGTTCCAAGCTCTCCATGCCCTTCTTCTTCTAGGGACCATTGCGATCCAGACGGACAACATGTCAGTAGTCTGGTATATCAACAAACAAGGAGGAACCAGATCTTACCCCCTTTGTCGAGAAGCCATGAGAGTGTGGGAATGGGCACTTTCCACTGGCCGTTTTCTGGTGGCAATGCACATTCTGGGACAGTCCAACATTCTAGAGGACAAGCTCAGCAGGACTATTCTGATGCCTTACAAGTGGTCTCTGAATCCTTCAGTAGTGGAAGAGATCATCCTCAAGTGGGGTTGGCCTTCCTGCGATCTCTTCACATCTCCTTCCAACGTGCAATGCAGCGAGTTCTTCGCTCTGAACCCCCCTTGGGGGAAGTCTCCAGAGATGCTCTGGTACATGCTTGGCCTCCCTGTCTTCTTTATGCCTATCCTTCGTTACCTCTCATCCTGAAGTTTCTACAGAAAGCTTGCAGGCTGGGGAAAATAGTAATCCTCATTGCCCCATTCTGGCCTCGTCAAGTCTGGTTCCCCTCCCTTTGGTCTCATCTAGTAGTTCCACCATGGACCTTGGATTCGGTTCCGGATCTCATTTCATATCCCTTGGAGATTCCTCACCTAGACCTATACAGTCTGAAACTCATTGTTTGGCTGCTCCAGTTCCATTGATTATTAGGACTCCCAGGTTTATCCTCTCCGGTTAAGACCATTTTGGTGGCGGCTCACAAATCTTCCACCAGAAAAATATATTGTAGCAAGTGGGAATGTTTCTCCATATGGGCCTGTCAGTGAGACTCTGATCCTTTTACGGCTCCTGTCTCAGCAGTATTAGATTTTTTTTGGCGGGAATCTTTAGACAAGGTGCTAGCTCCTCTACCATTTAAGTACAACTGGCTGCCATTTCTAATTTTCATGTGGGGGAGAACATGTCTTCCTTAGCTTCTTCTAGACTTTGCAAGACCTTCCTTAAAGGTACCATTCTTTTAAGACGTCCAGTGAAGCATCCTATGCCCCCATGGGACCTCAGTTATGTACTTCAGGCTCTAGTCACCCTCCCTTTGAGCCCGCAGCTTTGGTAGATTTGCAATATCTATCTTGGAAGACTGCTTTTTTTGGTAGCTATTGCGTCTGCTAGGAGGGTGTTGGATCTTCAGTCCTTGCCCATCAACGTTCCTTGCATGATTTTTCACAAGGACAGGGTTTCCCAGCGCACTAACCCTTCCTTTCTCCCCAAAGTGGCATCAGAAGCTAACATTAATCAAACTATTAATCTTCCTGTCTTTTTTCCTAATTTCCAAAACAGGGGTGAATACAAATTACATTTATTGGACGTACATAGACAATTGAGATTTTACTTACACAGGACGAAACCCTTTCATAAATCTGATCGTTTGTCTTATTCAAGGCCCTTCTTAGGGAAGACAATTTCTAAAGTGACTATTGCTCGGTGGATTTCTCAGTGTATTATTTGAGCATATTCTGACAAGGGAATTTCCCCTCCGGGTAAGGTTAAAGCACATTCCACCAGGTCTATGGGCACTTCAGCGGCTTTTTGGTCCAGGGTGTCACTGGATGATATTTGTTTTGCAGCTACTTGGTCCTCATCTCATACTTTCATCTTGCGTTATAAATTAGACATTGTATCCAGGAGTAGGGCATCTTTTGGCTCCGCATTGCTCCGGAATATTCTTCCATGAGGGCCAACTAGGTATTAGGGGACTCTGTCTCACAGGTTGAAGACCAAATTAAGTCAACTACTTCAGATAAAGAAGTTATGTACTCACCATAACGTTCCATCTGACTAGTTGTACTTCATTTGTCTTCAACCATCCTCCCCTCCTTCCCCCCACCTTGTCACTATTGTCCTGGCCTTGTATATGGGAGATCAACATTCCAGAGGCATCCCTTGTTATGCTTGGCTCAGGAATTTTGGGGGTGCCAGTAGTGGTAAGGTCTTGTTGGTTCAGGCTTATGCTTTGTTGAGCAACAAACTCTGTCTGAAGGGAGGAAGGAGACGGGGGCATTATGGGTAAGGGGAGGAGCTTGGATGTCAGAACAGATGCTAGTGATGCGGCCGTGTCAGATCCGATTTGGATCCATAGACCCACAGGTTGAAGTACAACTACTCAGATGGAATGTTATGGTGAGTACATAACTTCTTTTTTTTTTATCATCTCATAAAACCTCTACTCGAAAACTTTATAGAAACAAATGGAAGAAGTTTGTTATATGAGCAAACAGTAATAACATAGATAGATCCCTTTAAAGCACCTGTTGCTTTTGTCCTTCAGTTTTTGCCAGAGATTTTCAGTAATAGAGCAGTGTCAGCTTCAGTGAAAGTTCAACTAGCTGTAATCTCTAATTTTCATATAGGAGAAAATGACTGTCCTATTATGGCTCATAAATTTTGCAAAGCCTTTTTGAAAGGCACTGTCATGTTAAGGCCTCCCTTTAAACACCCAATTCCTCCTTGGGATCTAAATTTAATTTTGACTAATATTACACTTCCTCATTTGAACCTTCAGCCACATGCGATATGAAGTATCTCTCATGGAAAACTCTGTTCTTGGTGCCAATTACTTCTGCCAGAAGAGTATCTGAATTACAGGCCTTGTCCATAAAACCCGCATATCTAATCTTTCACAAAGATAGGGTGTCATTGCGCCCCAATCCATCCTTTCTACCCAAGGTGGTTACAGAAAATACCCTGAACCAATCTATTGACCTCCCAGTTTTCTTCCCCAACTTTCAAAATAGAGGAGAGTATTCCTTGCACCTACTTGATGTACATAGACAATTACGTTTTATTTATGCAGAACTTCAGATTTCAGAAAATCAGACCAACTTTTTGTCTCATACTCAGATACAAGGAAAGGTTATCCATTTTCTAAGGTCACATTATCCAGATGGCTCACATCATGTATATCCCATATTTACAATTCTAATAATAAGACCCTTTCAAATGGTGCTAAAGCTCACTAGATCTGTGGCAACATCTGTGGCTTTCTAGGCTAGATTACCATTAGGTAATATCTGAACAACTACTACTTGGGCCAATCCTCATACCTTCATCACTCATTACAAAGTAGATTTTGCCCCCAGGAGTAGAGCATCTTTTGATTCTGTGGTCCTGAGGAATATTCTTCTTTGAGCCGCCCAAGAGTTCTATTGCTTGGGACATGGTCCCACAAGTGAGAATAAAGGCAAGATTGACAATATCAGATAAAGAAGTCATGTTCTTACCATAATGTTCCATGTGTGTTGTCCATCCTGTCCTTTATTCTCACAACCCTCTCTCTTCACCTTGCCTAGACTCCTGGTACCTTAGTAGCAGATAAGATTACAGCAGGGATATATAGCCTCAGAGAATATTCTCTTTCACTCTATTTCTATTTTCATGGGAGAAGGTACATATATATATATATATATATATATATATATATATATATATATATATATATTTCCATGCAACTTCAAATAGTTAACATACAACTTTTCTTTATACACTCTTGGAGGCAAACAAGATCTGAGTGAGGTAATTAAGGGAAGGAATTATGGGTAAAGAATGTAGCCCATGAGCTTGCTGAATGCCTTGATCTGGAATATTGGCCAAGACGGATCGACCCACAAGTGAGATTAAAGGACGAGATGGACAACACATATGGAATGTTATGGTAAGAACATAACTTCTTTTTTTTTCATCTTCACCAACTAAAACTTTTATTCCTTTACCATCATTAATATAATTCTCCTTATTAGTTATTTCTGCTTTTATAATCAAATGATCTGAAAAACAGAGCTCACCAGTTCTGTTATTTCTTTTCTCCAAACTGTCCAAAATTGTAATATAATCAATTTCTGTTTTTAAATTGCCCCATCTACCACTAAAATCTCTTTTTTATGTAAAATTAATTATCCATTTTATTATTTGCCTTTCTAACTTAACATGTTTTTTCTGTCTTTCCATTTTCTTTTCTTAAGTTACCATTCAAATCTCCCGTAATAATACCCATCTTAGGTGATTCAAATTTCTTAAGCTCCTGAAATAATTCTTCTCTCTTATTTTTTCTGTTTAGAAGCTTATATATCACGCTCCACATTTTATTTTCATCTCTAAAATCACATATTATGATTTGCCCTGGACTAACGGGTGTATATTAAATCAGCAAACACTGATTTATCGACTCTTTAAAAGCGAACGCTTGAAATCCCGAAGACACGGAACAGCGATTTTTTTCCCAGGGGAAAAAAATCTCTGTTCCACAAAGAAAAAAAAAAAAAAAAACCTTCAAAATACTAAATAAAGTGGGGGGCTTCCCCCCACACCCCCTATTTAAATATACCAACTCCAAGATCGCACCACAGTGAAGGAAATGGCTAAGTCCTAAAAACGGCCCAGCGATTTTTTTTCCCTGAGAAAAAAATCACTGTTCCGTTTCTTCGGCATTTCAAGCTTTTGCTTGTAAAGGGTCGATAAATCAGCGTTCGCTGATTTAATATAGACCCGGATTAACCACTATTAAATCAAAAATTGTGATAGTTTTCTTTTTAACAACATTAGCCACCCCAGAACATATATTTTCTCTGAAATTCCATTTAATCTTCCCTCCCCATATAGCTACTATCTGCTTTCTTACCTTTTTATTCAAAAATGTAACATCATATAAATGACTTTCTGTATTTTTCTTTTTTTCTCATGTATCAGGCTATTAACATGTAAAGAATTTTTTAAGCTATGTTTTTCCTTTCTTAACACAGGCTAATATTTTTCTCTTGTTTTACTCTATTACCTGTTGTCCTTTTTCACTATTTCTTTCATGACTCTTCATCACCATCCTCCTGATTCTGAAATTCAACAGTATAACTCTTTACATCCAATTCTTCTACCATACAACCCTCTTTTTCATTCTCTTTCATTTCAGATTCACTTTGAGTAATAATTTTATTGTTTAACTTTTCCACACAATCAAACCAGTAATGTTTTATTTTTACTCCCACAATTCCTGTGCATTTTCTTATAATTATTTCATACATGTCAGTTTTCTCCACTTTAATAACATTTGCACTACACTGAGCTATCAAGTGAGCCCTTGTATTACAATGAAAAGACATTTTAATTTGGACCCAATAACTTGCATTTTCCCCCTTTTACAATAATCACACATGGTAAATGCTCAGTTTCTTCATTTTTTTCATATCTAAGCAAACATTCAGTTCTTATTCCACATTCCACAATTTCCTATCATCATATCTTTTTCTAGCATCATCAGTGTTTTTACACTTGTGCAAAAAAACTTCAGTCCATCAGCAGTCATTTAAGAAGTCCTAAACTGAGTCTCAGCTTTTCTTCTTAATATAAAACCTATTCCTTTATTCACAAAACTGTTCCACAGCTCATTGTCCATTTTTCCTTCAAAGGCAACAGGAAAGTTTTCCATATTTTCATAAGTCTGCTGAAAAGTACTTTCACAAAAAAAAAAATCTCTAATCCAATATTTCTAAAAGCCCTTATATCCTCAAGCTTAACACCTGTTGGCACAACTATATTATCCCAAACATAATATCTATCAGTCGGAACTATCCTTTCTACTTTCTTTTTCAATTTCTCCAAGTCTTTTGGGTTTCTAATACCATGACGGGAGTGGACCCCATTCCTAAGTCAAAGTATGATTAAAGTTCATGAAATTAGTATTGTTTCAATCTTTTATGTCAGCCAGTAGTTCTCTTTGCAGCACCCACAATGTACCCAGTAATGACTCCTCCTGCAGTTCATATGGAGTTACATGCATTGGTAACATATCTAAATATGAGTCTAAATTATTTTTTATAAGACCCATTGCTCCTACTACTGTTAGAACTATCTGGGTATCTTTCTTTCACATTCCTCTCATTTATGCCTGCAAATCCTGATATTTTATGACTTTGTGTCTCTCTGCACACAAGACACTGTAGTCACTGGGTGTGGCAGATTCAATGATCAGTTGTACTCGTCTTCTTTTCTTGGACCACTATATCCAGTTTTCTAGCATCTATTGAACTGTTGGTAATGGATGATTCCATGTGATGTTGGCTTCTTCATTTTCTGTGATGCTTTGTGGCTCATGTTTCCAGTGCTTTTCGGCCACTTCAGTACCATAATGTTTGCACAATCCCCAGTGCAACAGCCTTGCCACATTATTATGCCTTTCAGTATACAGCCCTTCTGCCATTAGTATGTCACAACCAGCAACGAGATGTGCAACTGTTTCCAGTTCGATTGTACAAAACCTACATTTGTCTGTTTCTCCCACATGTTCAATGGACTTTATAAACCAATGTGTACGCAGCCCACTATCTTGTGCCACCAATATTAACCTTTCATCTCTTGGTTTGAATTTGCCTCTCCTTTACCATTCCTGTGTTCATTCCTGATCAACATGAGGTTCTTCCAGAAATTTTCTATACTTACAACTATATTTATGCTTTTTTCCACATTTCTTCTCATCTGATCCTTCACCTTATATTCTTTCTTTTGTTTTTTGGCACATTCTGTTGCTGCCTGATTTTTATCTACTTCTGGTTTGATTTCCATTCCTGCTTGACACTGATAAGCTTCTGCTAGATTAAGCAGAGATGTCATCTTAGATTTATTCTCCTCATGTTTCAAAACTTTCACTACATTTGGGTCTTGTGAGGTTAGCAGATGTGTATGGAGTCCCACAATTGCAGATCTCTACATATAATCATTTTCAAGGAGGCCCATCCCTCCTTCAGAACGGGGAATATATAATCTTGGTATGCACTGATTTTTATAAATCATTTGGTCTGCATGAAGCATCCTTCTTGTTTGCCTATCTAATCTGTCCAACACGTTTTAGGACCAGTAATTCACTCCAAAATGTAAGTTAGCACAGGAAGAGCAAATTGGTTTACAGCTTGGATTTTGTTCCTAGATGTCAGTGCTGTTTTCAGGATTAATTTAAGCATTCCTTACTAAGTTTTATTTGCATTTGTTCGAGTTTGATTGTTAATCCTTCATCAATTCCCAAATATTTATACACTTCTTCTTCCTCAAGTTCTTTTATGTCACATTCTTGTCCGAAACTGATGTTTTCCTGGCGTTGCAGTTTTCCTGCTTTAAAGGTTGCTTTTTCACATTTATCAAGACCAAATGACATTCTTATATCATCTGAAAAAGTTTTGACAACTTGCAGTTGTGCTTTCAGTTCATCTGATGAGCTATACAGTTTTTAATCATCGACAAAGAGAAGGTGAGAAGTCTTTACACTTTGTTGTTTTGTAGGAGCCAGATTATAGCCATGGCCTAAGCTGTTGAGTAAACAGCTTAATGGAATAAGGGCAAGGCAGAATAGTAACTGTAACAGAGTCACCGTGGAATATCCCCCTTTGAATTTTTATCCCTGGGATAACACTTTGTCCTTTATCATGGCTTAATTGCAAAGTGGTCTGCCACTGTTTCATGGCCACTGTAATGTAGTCGATCAGTATGGGGTGCATCTTGTACATTTTTAAGCACTCTTTTATCCATGAATGAGGAATACTATCAAATGCTTTTTGGTAGTCTTTCTGTATGAGCGATTAAATGCTTATAAAGTCATACTTCCTTCTTTATTCACAGTACTCTTATGTCCTGCAGTGACTGAAGTATATGTCTTCTCTTCTGTTACTTCTCATTGTTCCACAAATTCACTTAAAATTTCCCATCATTGCTTCCCTGTTCCTCAAGAAAGCATAATTGTACAATATCTGACCACAATACAGCTGTCCCATTGGTAGGTTCATCCTCATTCAACATATGACACAAAACGTGCAGCTCTAAGCCTCCTTATTTCAGTTCAGTAACTTTTAAATGTGGAATTCCTTGCCCTACACTGTTTGAAATCCTTTCATTTTTTTCCATAAATAACTGAATACTCGACACCTCCCACAGAAACAATATTTTCCATCCACATCTTCATTCCCTAGTCATCCTTTTTGGATTTGGGCACGTAACTTCCAGTTTCCTGTGCAACACTTGAAATCTGCTGCTCCACCTTAATTCTTTCTCTTCCCCAATAGATTTGACTACCCCTACAGCCTGCGTGACAAAAAGAGTTGGGAAGTTACCCAATGCCATAGCCAATTTTCCCCTAGTTAGTATGAATACCGTCTTGGCCCTCCCCTAAATTGAGGGCATTGGCCTAGTGGAACTAACCTGTTCAACAAAGCATAAATAAGTAAATGCATAGTAGCCATTAATATACCATTCAAAACTCTGTGTACTTTAATAAGTAGCTAGGGAAGAAAGTTATTGGGCAGGTCCCTTCTGTCTCTTCCCTTAACCCCAGTGATCTAATACTGTTCCTTCAGCTGTGATTCTCTAGCTTATGACTTGATAACTGAATTGTATATTTTAATTTTTTTATTTTGTGTAAAGGATACATAGCACTGAGATTGAAATGAGTGGTGTTTTGTAAAGTTAAACTGATGTTTTCAGATTCTCCCTTCCCTTCTTAACTGTAGAATATTTTAATAGGCGTATTGTTAGAATACAGAAAATAAAAAAGTTCTCCTACAAGCATGTTTAGGGCTTATCAGATGTTGAGCTAACATTCATTTGTACCTGGGGATGTATGGACGGAGGGTTCGGAGCTTTCTTTAGTGGGTGGGGGAATGTGGATTTTAAGAAAACTGTAGCCAGCTATTGTCACTAGTTTCACATATAATGAAATAACTATTTAAAATTTGAGACGATGGACAGCATCTTCAAAGGGTTAAAAAAAGATATAAACATGTGAGATTGCTGTTTTCTTACATTTTATTTATTTAACATATGTTAACTGGGGGTGTCTGACTGAGCCGAAAAGGCCCTTTTTCAGCAGAGGCCCGTGGAGAAAAGCTCCACAAAGAAAAATGACAGACACATTTAGTTATTTAGACATGATCAGTATACACACAAATTACAAGAGACATGTTTTTACAGTGGTATGCGGCACATAAACAGTTACAGTAGAGAGAACAAACAAAAAAATATTAATTTTAAAAATAAAGGTAATTAATAGATTTGTGGTGTACAGCTGAAATTTGGAACATAGGTAGAATACATACATAGTACACAGGTAGAGTACATACATTGTAGATTAGCCAGTGTTTGTGAGTAAGATTGAAAACTATTATCAAGTGCTCCAGATTTAGTATGTATGTTATCCACTTTCACTAGCCTGGGGAGCAGTCATGGCACTGCCAACTTTGCTTGAGATGTTGCCTAATGAGGTCTTTAAAGGAGACTTTGGATGATGTGTTTTGAATGCTAGTAGGGACAGAGTTCCATTTTTTAGCCACTGAAATACTATATAGTGCATCTCAAAAGCTATTGTAGCTGTTGGTGACTTCTAGTAGTAGTTTGCTTGATGATCTAAGAGGCCTTTTGGCTGAGTGATGTTGTACTAGGTTTTTGAGGGCAGGACACTTATTGGGGAGGAAATTGATAGAATGACAGAGGCAGAGCTGATTGTAGGTTAGGTTGGGCAGTTCAAGCCAGTAGAGCTGTCTCAAAGCAGTACAGTGATGAGTTCTATATGAGCAATTTGCAGCAAAGCGGGCAATTCTGTTATAGCAGGTTTCCATTTTGCTTAGTTCAGTTTTGTTGAGATTAGTCAGAATGGGAGATGCATAGAGTAGGGTGGATAGAAGTTGGGAGCGAGCAATGGCTGATCTTGTGTTGTTGGTATGAAATAGTTTAATATGGTAGAGTGACCCTAGTTTGGCATGTACTTTTTTAATAGTCAAGTTGAGATGACTATCAAATTTTAGGTGGGAGTCTATGGTTATTCCCAATAACTTAGCCTGTGCCACTGGAGCGATTGGAGTAGCATTTGTGGAGTAGATAGTGAATTGACTGTTATCAGTGTTTTTGTTAGAACTGGTTATAATCATAAGCTGTTTTTTTTTTTGGATTGAGGATAAGTTGGGCTTTAGTAAGGTAGTTTTCAACGTCAGAGAATGCTAGTTGAGTTGTTTGCAGGAGGGTGGGAATGTTTTGTGCAGCACAGATTAAGGTAGTGTCATCTGCATACTGAATTATAGATGCATGCTGTGTGGAGGTATGGAGTTCATTTGTGAAGACTGTGAATAGTAGTGGTCCTAAGATAGAACCCTGTGGGACTCCTATAGTTATGGGCAGCTGAGGAGAGAGAGAATTTTCCCATTTCACAGCTTGGTACCTGTCAGTTAAGTAGCTTTGGAACCAGGTAAGAGTGGAATTTGGTAGATGATATTGGTTTAGTTTGTTTAGCAGGATTTGGTGTGAGACTGTGTCAAATGCTTTGGACATATCCAAAAAAGAGTTGACACTTGTAGGCCTTCATTTTTGAGACGGTTTACTGTGTCTGTGAAGCAGAGGAGGGCTGTAGTGGTACTATGGGCAGGTCTGAAACCATGCTGAGTAGGTGACAGGATGTTGCTGTCTAGGAGATAGTTTAGCATCTGGGTATGGATGCATTTTTCTAGGATTTTGGACAGGGGGGAGAGTAAAGCAATGGGTCTGTAGTTATTAAGTTCAGTGGAGGTCCCGCCTTTATGTATGGATGTAACATAGGATATTTTCCAGAGTTTGGGCACATAGTTTTCAACAATTGATCTGTTTATGAGAGTGGAGACTGGGATAGCAATAGCATCTGCTGTGAGTTTCAAGAAATAGCTGGGGAGTAGGTCGGCTGCTGTTGATGAGGTTTTTAGTTTGGAGAGCATGCTTTTGATTGAAGTGGTGGAAACTGCTTTGAGGGTAAAGCTTGTATTAGTGTTATTTGTGTTGGGGGGGATAGTGAGGAAGAAACTATCCTGTGATACTAAGGATAGAATTGAGTTCACAAAGTGGGAGTTGAATTGTGTTTCGATGGGAACTTTTGTGTCAGGGGTGGTTGGTTTGGGGGTAGCCTTTTGGGTGGATTTTAGTAGCTGGTTTACATTTTTCCAAAGTTTTTGCAGGTTGTGTTGGTATTTAGTTTGTAATGTTGTGTAGTAGGATTTTTTGTCCAGCCTAATGCATTTTTTTGCATGGTTGCGCAGTTCTTGGTACTTAGTTAGGCTTTGTGTTTCTTTGTTTTTTTTTATAGTAAAGCCAGGCAGTGTCTCTGGACTTCAGGATATGTTTGGTTTCTTTACTGAGCCAGGGGTTTGTAGAGGTTCTAACCTTGATTTTGCGCAATGGAGCAACAGTGTCTAGGTGTTGTAGAAATGTTTTGTTGAAATATGCTACAGCCTGGTCAAGTGGGAGGGTTTTTGGGGGGGGGGGGTCCAGTCACAGTTACAGAGTAAAGTGTTGAGGACCTCAGGAGAGAATTTTTTTGTGTTTCTAGTGGATATATAGTTAGTGGTTTTGCATATGCTTGTTCTACTACGTATAAAGTATATTATGTTGTGGTCACTTAAGGTGTCTGGGAGACTGCCTGTGTGAGGGTACAATGTGGGGTTGTTAGTTAGGACCCAGTCAAGGATGGATTCTCTTTTAGATTTTTTATCACATCTAGTTGGAATTTGGACTAGCTGCTGGTAGCCATGGAGAATTATTAGATTACTTGGTGGTTCTGATATACAGGTGAACCAATCTAGGTTGAAGTCCCTCAGAATAAGGGTTTCTTGTGAGTATGTGGAAGAACACCAGGATAAGAGTCTTCAAGGCTAGCAGGTGTATTACCAGGTGGAATATAGATCACAATTATGGTGATGACCTTTTTAGGGTGAAGTTGAAGTTGTGAGATAAGTGTGTCCCAATTATTAGGGGAGGGGTAGGAGTTTGGTAATTGACGGACAGTTAAGTTGGACTTGTACAGTAAGGCAGTTCCACCCCCTTTACGAAGTGTTCTGTCTTGTCCAATGATATTGTAGCCGGTAGGGAGAACTTCTGAGTTAGCTATGTTTTTATTTAGCCAGGTTTCTGTTAAAGCAACTATGTCTGGGGAGTAGTGTGCTATTGTGGCCTGGAGTTCAGGTATTTTATTTTTGATACTTCTAATATTAATATTTAGCATTAAAAGATGGTTAGTTTTGCTGCTGTTGTCGATTTGCCCAGGGATGAAGAAAGTGGGGGTGTTATGTTCTGACATTTGTGTTGGAGCAGTTTGTGTTGGACAGGGTGGATTTTCGCCTGGGTTGGGGTGGATATCCACACTTATAGTGAGCCTGGAGTTAAAATGGTTATACAGATGTTGGAGTTTGGAGAGGAGTGTGAGAAAGTATTGTGTTTTTTTGGAGTAGGAATGAGAGCATATGTGTTTAGTTCCGAATTGGTCCGTTACGTAGTTCTTGAATAACTGTGGCAGATATTATTATAATGTGTGGTGTCTGTATACGAGAGTGCATAATGTAGTGTTGTGCTACTAAGTTTAGGGATATTGCTAGAGTGATAACTTGTGGTGTTGTAAAGAATTATGAGAATACAGACTAGGCTTAGTTGTGTGATAGTCATAGTTATAAAGTTTAAGTTGTTTCTAGGTGGGGGGGGGTCTGAATAGGAATTATAGGGTTGCACTATATGTGGATGGGGAAGTAGTGTGGGTGATGTAAAAAATGCCTAGTGGGAATGAGAGTTATTGGGAGTATTTTGTGTGGAGCAAGTTGGTGTGGTATAATGTGATATGACTTGAGGAGCTGTGATTGGTGGAGGTGATGTGGGGGTGAGCTGTGGGTGTGGCTGTGATTACTATAAATGTAAAAGAGGTAGTGAGGGCGGGAGGAAATATGGGGCAGGGCAAGGGAGCGGAGAGAGAGCCCGAACGTTAGCGAGGGCGAACAGAGCGAGGCAGAGCCAACCAAGACAAGAGAAAAAAGTAAGTATTACTTTACAAATCTGAACACTTTAAAATGTTTAGCAAGTAGAGTATGCTTACATGCTGTAACTACAGGAGAGTATGCTTCCATTTCCCTAGTTCAAAATAATGGTTTAGAATTCTATAAAGGTGGGACAAGATTTGTATATGATGGCACACTACTGATTGTATATGATGGCACACTACTGATTGTAATTATGTAATTGAACTGATGAAAATGTGTGCTAGTCATAGAGAACATGCTTTTGTACTGTGGTGTTATGACTGTCTCCGCTGTGTGATAGAGGTGAGGATATCTGTAAGAGGGATATCTGGGGTTATGCTTTCTCAGAGTATTACGTTTAGGGTGTGATGGTTCTTCTGTCTTAGTGTGTGTGTGTGTGTGTGTTGGGGGGACATCTTTGGCATTGCCAGAATTGTCAGAATTTACAGTGATGAACTATAATGGCCTGTATTGAATATTATGAGTAAGACTGAGTTGCTAGGTGAGCTTAAAGAAGGGTCTAAACTTTGAGGATGATCTAATGGCTCATCTTTCCTTTGATAGAGGCTTTGGTGTCCTCCAAGTACTTAATAAGAGTTAAATGCAAACTTGCACATTGTCATGAGTAATCTGTTGTATGGAGAGTAGTTAGGCTGTCTTGAGTGGGGTTTGGAATGTGAAAGTTTGGGCTCGGGATTGTGTAAATGACATTCATCTAGAGAGGTTAATGTTGGGTTTGCAGTTTGGGCATTAGGAATGAGAGCAAGTGATGAGCGTCATTGAGTGGTGCCATTTTTCCTTCCTATTCCCCTTTTCCTTTACCCTTGGCCACTGAGTTTGTTGTGAGGCTTAAGGCATTTGGATCCTTGGGCATTACTAGAGTTTGCTTAAGTATAATTGTTGGAATGGCCTGTGGTTTTGTAACGGGGACAGTTTGGGTGTTTTAGCGTGCAGAATCAGTTTTGTTAGGAGGTGGTACATGGCCTAGGTGGTGGTTGAATATTAAGAAGTCCACTTAATAGTTCTGTTTTTCATGGGTTGATATAAAATTAGGTGGAGGGTTGTGGATTGCCAGTGGGCTTATTCTTGTGGAGAGGTACATACATGTGAAAGCTGTTAAGACAACAAATAATACATTTCCATAAAGTACATTTGCACGGTGGTGGATGAGATAAGCTAGAAGTCTGATAGTGGCTTCTTTTTCTTTAATGTAGAACATAAATGTAGTGGTTCTCTTGTCAGGTTTGGTACAGTTCTTACAAATTATAAAGAATATGCAGGAAGGAGAAAAGGAATCTGTCAGGAGTCACATTAAGCTGGAGGTTTCCTCCTAACATTTATGACTTTTTTTGTTTATCCAGATTACTGAATCATGAGAGTTATGATATTTGGTGGAATCTTCAACTTTTGGTAAGTGGGACTAATTTTCACAAGGGATTTAATTTATTGGTGTCACTCACAGACCCTAATGACCTGGCAGTTCTTGGGATTACAGCCTTGTCAAAGCAAGTCACTAATTTTGTCTTGGGGTATAGGATTGGTTCTGTTCGATATACAAAAGGTTACACTCATTGTGTTGTTCAGCCAATACTAAGGAACACACAGTTAGATTGCAGGACTGGATTAAGTCTGCTCTTTGGTTTTGATGCCTGACTATTCTTCTGTGTAAATGATTATGATATCTCAATTATATCATTGCTTTCTTAGAATGGAGTAGCAACTGTGCTGCTATAGAGGTTAATTGTTCTAAAGTTAAAAATCTTACAGGGGCCAAAATTAACAGGAGCAAATTCATTGCTAATGATTCATTTAATTGTGAGTTGAGGGGGGTTGTTTACATTATAGGATGTGATTGTAGGTTTCCTGCTTTGTATGTGGGTCAAACAAAACGTAAAGTTATTTGCACATTGGAACATTTGGGTGATACAAGGAAGCAGAATTTGAAAAGTCTGGTGACACAACATTTTGGTAAAATGCATGGGGGATTGGATGCAGGTTTCTTTTTCTGTGTGTTGGCACAACCTTTTCTTCCTTGGGGATTATTTAAACAAATAAATGAATTAGAAATGAAAATTATATTAAATTATAGGACTTCGTCCCAAAGGAGTTTAAATCAGGAGGTGAATGTCTGTTTCTCGAGGCATCTGTTTAAGCGTATAAATTATTGAAAATAGACATTTTGTATTTTTATATATAAAACAAAAGAAATACTGCGGCTGAGACTAATAGACCATTGGCAAAGTAAATTGTGTAAAAAACAACAGAAACACCAACATAATAAAGCAAGTAATGAAGGTATATAAAACATGTTTTTAATGTTGGTAAGCGCTTTCACATCTGTTTCATCAGACCATATAAAAACAGATAAAACTTGTCAAAGCATTTATACTGAATCAAATTAAAATCAACCAAGAATATACCAATCTGTGAGTCACAAACTTTCAGTATAATCACAGAACATTTGTCCAGGCTTATTGGTAAAGGGAGGGCACATACTGGACCATCAAATGTAACATTCCGACTTTCAGATACAACGCTATTATTTATAGTGTCCTTAGAGCCAGAAGGGATCTTTCTTCTAACATCATTGCCCAGTGCTAATGAAGATGTACATAAACCATTCACAACTGAATTCACTCCACTTACATTGCCAGGCAAAGTACTGTCAGACTCATTTGATTCTGTAGCTCTACTACTATTAGACACAGTACTTACATTCCCTACTTCAGAAGTTATGGACCTGGATCGCGATCTCTTTACATAAAACTCAGAACCAGATGCAACGCTTGAGTTATTTACAGCATACGTCAGGTGTGTATGAATAATGCTCTTTCCAAGCATGTAGCAAGTAGTGGTATACAGCATACTTTTAAATTATTGACTATAGATAGAACCTCACTTAGTATTCGAGGTGGTGATGTCAGGAATTTGACAGAAACTAAGGAGGTCAAATGGTTGATTAGGCTAAGAGCGGACCAAGGAAGTGGACTTCATGATAAAGTCCCCCTGAAACCTATTTTGAAGGGGAGAGGACTTGGGAATTAATGAATATTTAATTTCTTAGCTTCTAGGTTTTTTATTTGTGTTCTTATTAAATGTGAACAGTTATCTGTTTAATTTTATTTTATGTTCTGTGATTATATTGATAGTTGGTAACTCATAGATTGGTACATTCTTACTGGTTGATTTTAATTTGATTGAGTATAAATACTTTGACAAGTTTTATCTGTTTTCATATGGTCTGATGAAGCAGATGTGAAAGAGCTTACCAACATTAATAGCATGTTTTATGTACCTTCGTGCCTTGCTTTATTCTGTTGGCATTTCTGTTTTATTTTTATATATATTTATATACATATTTATATATATAATTGTTTAATTGATGTATTGTTTGATTGCTTGTCAAACTTCATTTAATTGGGTTCGTACCTGTATAAAAGCTGAGTTTAGCTGTGAAGTTACATCCTGTGAAGAAGAATGGCCGAGGTGCCAGATTGGTAATAAAAGGTGGTCGCTTGCTGAGCTGTTTGGATTTTTTTTTTTTTGCTTTAAAGGTTAACTGAAACTCCTCCAAGTTGCCTGTTTTTTTCCCCCTTTTCTTTTCCAGTGCGTGGGAAATGTTTAGAACAGTGGTTTTATGTGTATTGAAACATCTTTGAGGATGAATCCCTTGACTTTGTTTGATGTGTATTAAACAAAACTCTTCTAAATTCTTCCTGTGTAGACGTGGCAAAGGAAATGAAAGCTGGATTATAAGGAGATTCTTGAAGTTACTTGTCTTGTCTTAGTGAGCTACGCTTGGATGTGGCTATGGGGCATTCATTGGAATCTTGAAATTTAGGCTACACTCATATTGCACACTAAAGGGATAATGATGACAGACCACCTCAGGTGTCAATTTTATGTGGCTACTTGTAAGTGCCTGCAAGTGCTAGTTAGGAGAGTTAAATTACAGGAAAAACATGTAACTAGTGGAAGGTCTGCTGGACATGGATTTGGAAAGTCTTGTTTATGCTTCAGAGTAGGTGCTGCAAATTTTAGGAAACAGATGAAAAGGTGATAGGATTAGTGTAGAAGGCAAACACAGCAGACAGGAAGAGCATTGCTGCTTATTAAGGTGCCGTCTCTTCCATTTCTTACTGTGGAATAATAAAAGAAGTTGAGAGATACCTTTTGAGCTGCTAGAAATGATGGCAACAGTACAGTTTGTAGGGAGAGAGGGAAGACTGCAGAACTTGATGAGATTGTTGGAGAACTGTACGGGTTTGCTTGAAGAGGTCCAGAAGATGTTGATATTCGTGTGCCCTATTTGTGGAATCATTCTGTAGTTTCTGTGTTCCCATAACTGGCCAACGATCTCTGGATGTTATTCATAATACACTGTTACAGTACTGGCTGTTGGGTAACAGAAACATAAGCCCAGAGGCTGGTCTGAAAACCAGAGTGTTCACATCCCTGTCTTGGCTCAGCATACTACCTACCCTACTGATGTCAAAATGGTGGTGGTATTTATATAGTCTGCCAGCAGCATCGTAATTTCTTTCTTGTCTCAGTTCGATAAGCACCTCTTACTCTGCAACTGTATCGTCAGTTTGTCAGATTGGCTGGAAGCCAGAGTTCAAGTAGATACTCCATTACTCCATTTACTCCATTTCTTGTATTCACATTAATAATTGAAGGGGTAGATGTATAAGATTAATAACTGCATGAAGTGTAGGAAACAGATTCCAGACAGGGACTTTCATGGTTTTGTCTATTCATCTTTGGTCTATAGGACGATCTCGCAACTGTCCCCAATGTGCTTGCTTTAAGCAATGGATGATTAAGTGCCAGTCCAAGTCCTTTGAAAAGTAATTGTCCTAAAGATCTTATGGTTTGCCTAGGCATGCCATGTTATCTGCGAGTCCTCCTCCCGACTTCTCCAAGAAGAAAAAAGAGAAGTACCAAAAGGAGATTATTCAGAAGGCCAACAACACCATCTCAGTATTTGTAAAAATCTTTGGAAACCCCCATGCCAGTGCCTATTTACAACCAAGACCTTTGGTGTGACCCTTCTGGAGGCCTCCATACAGTTGATCCTTGCTAGCTGAATTTCCCCCGTCATCATCTGACTCTGAAACTGCTATGCAGGCCCTGACCTTTGACATGCATATAGTGATATTGGAAGGGGAGGACAGTACCCCTAAGATCTATAGAAAAAGTCAAAAGAAATACTACATTGATGCCTCAGTCTTTTGCCTGCTTCCTAAGTGCTACAAGCCAGCTTGCATTCATAAACCCGAGATCCAAGACTCCAAAACCAAAGAGTTCATTGGTCAGTTTTCCCCAGCCACTGCTGACTGAGTTTAGTCACAACCTACTCTGGTATCTTTCCAGGACCCTTTCATGCTAGCTCAATGAAATTTATGTAATACAATCAGCCTTTGAAAATCATCCCGCCTCAGGAAACCCCCCTGAAAAAAGGAAAAGGGAACCTTTTTCCCAGGGAGGACTCAGGTTCCTCTGATTCAGAGAGAGAAAGAGAGAGCGAAGAGCAGGCATATGGGGATCAATTGTCACAGCCTCTATTATGGATTCTGATTCTGAGGATACCCTCTCCTTAGCCTTGCCATACAATGATCTATCTTTTGGAGATGCTCTTCACAGGATGCAGGAATTTTTCAGTGTTGAGAGTCTGAAGAGTACTTCCAAGTCCAGATTAATTATAAAGTTTTTGGGCCTGCCAGATGATAGACACTAGTTTTTACCTCCAACGTTAGAGGTTCTGGATGATGCTTCTTATGTTATCAACCCCCTGCCCCTAAGAAGCCAGATCGTCTCCTGATGCTGTCTTCATTCTAGCCCAAAATGATGAGTGAAAGGGATACCACTAATCTTCCGTAGCTGTGGAGATGCTGGTTAATGAACAATGCTTCATATCCCAACCTTTGTCCAACTTCAAAAATGAACTATGGATAAACTTCATACACCTTGTGAGTATATTAAATATTGTTATCTGTTGACATGTTCTAAATAATTGTAAATTACCCTGTGTTACATATGCCAGCATGACTATCTATAATTTTGTAAATAAGTTTGTCTTTTGATTATCACTCTGATTTATGCAAGATGTTTGAATGTTAAACAGTGTTCTTCTGGCTGACTAAATGTATATGTTTTTAAAGAGAATTCTGAATGTATGTTATGCCAGAGTCAGCTGACCTAGATGTGATATCATTGTATGCCACAGCTGGGAGAATAGAATCTTCACAGCAACTGTTTGTTTACTTTTCAAAGTCTGATATGAGAGAGTGTAATTCTCATAGCAGCTTCCTGTTACTTTTTAAAAATCTGCTATAAAAGCAGCTTCTGTGTCAGTTAATGTTCAGTAGTAGTAGTAGTTGTGTAGTAGTACTCCAGCCTGGAGTGTGGACATAATTCCTCATCTTACCTTCCAGAAGTAAGAGCATACTCTGGCCTTGCTGAGTTATTTAGATTAGATGGGGACAGTTCATCTTCAGATAGCCAGGGAACTGCAGCTAGTTAGAGGTTTTCTAAAATCAGTGTGAAATTTATTCTACAGTGTTGTTTTCATATTTCCTGTGTGTGAAACTCTTTTGTTTATGGAATCAGTTATTCAGTATTTATATGTTTTAAATCCTTTTATTTATTATTAAATATTTTGCTACCTCTCGTTGTGGTTGGTTATTTAGTGAATACTTTTTAATAACTTGAGAGTGTTTAACACCAGGGCCACTCAGAAAAGCCTTACTGGTTGGGATACTTGCTGCCATTTTTAATAATAACTATTTTATTCAGTATAATTGAACACCCCTTTTGAAGGCTATTTTGGTATCTGACCGGTGGCAGCCATTACCTTGTAATTTGGGCAAAGGAACACAGTAGGTAAATCTGTGCCAGTCTTTCCCAAGTATGTGTGCATGTGTGAATATCAGACATTTAAGTGTGAGTGTGTCAGACACGTACAACTGGGACACAGTGCTCTGCAGTGGTTGATGTGGAGACTCATTTGGGGACCTGGAGTGAAGCATACAGTCCAGTCCCAGGTTTGGAGCCTGTTCCCGGTGTACTCTTAACAGAAATTATGTATTTTTATCTCTGCTTTTAGTGACACTCCTTATTAGAGATAGTGATGAACATTGAGGCTCCTTAGTTACTGCCCTGGGGTAAAGAGGGCTTGTCACACACCCTTCCAGCTCAGCATACACTTGGTAAGCCTTCAACACCATTAATCTCACCAGTCATACTATTGCTATTCAAATAACTGCTCACTTCCTGGAAATCTATAAACTACCGATGTTAAGTTGTCAATCTCGCCTTCATTCTTGCTGGATGGGTTCGGAGCCGAACCTTGGCTCCGACTCGGCATATTACTAAAGCTCGAGAGCTATTTTTACCGGCTCAAGGCTATCCTATGTCCCATAATGCTAGGCGTGATATACCCAGATCTCGTTTGCCGCTTCAGCTACGAGGTTGCGTCTTTTTGCCAGCTCAGGTTGTATTAAAATTTTTTCTTGGTTTTAGTCAGCTTTTTGGGTTAAAATATTAGCGATAGTGTTTTATAGTTACTACCCTTTAGATCCCTGTTTAGGATTCCCTCTTAGGTAGTTTTGATACAGTTTTTTTCCCCTCCTTATAGTTAGGCCCTTGGCCAATCCTCTTTCATACTTATTTGTCTGTAGTTGTATGTGTGTGCCTAGTTAGATTGTATTAATAAGTGTGGGTTTTTTTGTTATATTATTCTGGTCCGTTACAACTTTTGTGTGTGTGTGTGTTTGGTGATTGTGACTAGACCTCCCTTGTTGTCCTTGTCTGCCAGTCATCCCTTTTTCAGGATGTCTAAAGACACTAAGATCACGGGCTTCAAGAAGTGTGACTCATGCTGTCAGAAGATGTCTCTGACAGACAGTCACACTTCTTGTGTATATTGCTTGGACCCTCTGCACCTGCAGGACTCTTGTTCTGTCTGCCATGCGTTCAGCCCAAGAGTCCTGCAGGAACACAGAAACAAGCTTATTTTGAGAGGCTTGTTAAAGCCTGAAGGTTCCCCGGCTAAGCCTTCATCAGGTAAACCTTCTAAGTCCGCCAAACCGTCGGCTCCATGTTCGGAGCCGTCACCGAGCGGTGCTACTACTACCACTGCATCAGTTCTGGCCGGAACCGATGATTCGAGGCCTCAGTCGGCTCCGACACTGCCGCAAGAAGTGTTCCAGGTCTCCTTCCCTGGAATCGATCCATTCGGCTCCGAAGTCTCCCTTGTTATCGGTGCGGAGTCACAGGTCTCATTCCTCTCGGTCTTCCAGGCTGTCAGACCATGACCTCGAGAGGGAGGTTAGCAGACTACTTAAGTCGCAGGCGCTGGCCCAAATGATGCATAGCCCTCCTCATCAGGCAGTGGCTTTCACTACTCCCTCTTCGATTCCTCCTCCGACTCTTCCTGTGAGTTCGGAGCCGGAGATCGTAGGGGTCGGGACCATCGGAATGTCGGAGCCGATACCACCCCTTTCGGCTCCCTCGTCGGCTCCAGTCTCTTCCTTGGTTCCATCCTTGGAGGGATCCGTGCGCCAGGACTCTCTCGTCGGCTCCGAGGGGGAGAGTGGCATTGGACCCTTGTTCGACCCCGCTCTCGCTCTCGGAGCTTTGGCGCAAGTGAGTTCGGCCCCGACATTGGCCTCAGAGCCGTCCCTCTCAGTGCCGGGAGGAGTCCTTGTCTCTTTGGAGCAGGGACCCCCTTCCCTGCCTGATAGGGGCGCCTTTGAGGTCATGAGGAGTGTGCTGGCCCCTGTGCCTGCTCCACGGTCGGCTCCTTCGGCTCCTCCCTCTATGGTGCCTGCTTCTGTCTCTACCTGCTCTCTCGATCCCGAGCATGGAGAACCGACGCTACAGGTAGCCCCATTGGGCATATCCTCCTCTTCTGAGGCCTCCCCTGATCCTTCAGGGGAGCCCTCTCGAAAGAGAAAATGCAAGAGGAAGCATGTAGACTTCCCTGAGTCAGTCACATCGGACACTGACTTGGATGACTCAGAAGGTCCCCCTGTGAGGATGTCTCATTTTCTGACATCCTGGAGATTCTTAAGCAGAGGGGAAACTGGTCTGCCCTTAACCCTTCTGAGGACGAGTCGGTGTACCTGGATGCGTTTGGTTCTCCCCTTCCACCTCCTGGGAGTTTCCGCCTTTCGACCCGCTCATGGATGTGGTGGCTCGAAAGGCGTGGACTGCTCCGGATACTATGGAACCAACTCCCCGGAGGCCTACAAACTTTATTACAGCCCCTTCTGACAAGCAGTTTCTAACTAAGGGTGTCCCTGTTGATGCCATGGTGGTGGCGGCGGCGGCCACTAAAAAGGAGTTGGCTGACCATTCAGTACCTGTCCATCCTCCTAATAAGGAATCTAGGACTATGGACAGGTATGGCAAGCGGATGTTTTCCTCAGCGACCTTTGCTATGTGGTCGCTGAATTATTTGTGCCATTTCACCCGTCTCCAGAGAGACCTTCTCAAGGAACTGGGTGATACCTTACAGGACCCATCAGCTGCAGGGTCTCAGGAAAAGATCAACTCCCAGCTGGGGACCCTAAACTCTATTGTCAACTCCTCCATGCAGCTCATTTCCTATGCAGCCGATGGAGCGAGTAGGGCTGCAGGCACGGGCGTCGCTCTAAGGAGACATGCCTGGAGGCGGCTTTGCAATTTTGCTGACCCCTTCAAGGCGTCCTTCACTAACACCCCCTTTGATGGTTCTGCCTTGTTTGGACCTCAAGTGAAGGATACATTGACCAGGTGCGAGCAGGAAGGCAAGACTCTGTCTGCCATAAGAGTCCATTTTTCTACCCCTTCTAGACCATACCCTAAGGGTCAGAAAGGTGGGAAAATGTGGTTCCGCAAACCTCAGGGAGTACTGCCTGACGCACGTGGTGAGCTTCCCTCCAGAGGCAGAGGAGGGAACAATAATAGACGCCGCCCGAGGGGCAGGGGGGGGGTCCGCAGAATCAGGGTAGCAGAGAATCCTTCTCTGATAAACCCTTCCAGCACCCCTGAGGAGCTGCCCGACTGTCCACCTTCGGAGGCAGTCGGGGGATGACTTTCACTGTACCCAGAAGCCTGGCATTCCCTCACGCAAGACAATTGGGTATGGTCGATCATATCCGAGGGTTACAAAATTCCCATTATTCATACCCTACAACCACCAAAAGGGCCCCTTCCAGACGTTCCACCCAGTCTGAGGGATCAAGCAGCACTAGAAATTTCAAAGCTGCTAGAAAAAAGAGCCATCCAGCCAGTCCCAGCAGACCAGCAAAGATCCGGAGTCTACTCCAAGTTCTTTTTGGTACCAAAAAAAGACAGGGGACTGGAGACCTATTTTGGATCTCAGCAGGCTGAACAAGTCTGTTCAAAGAACGAAATTCCGGATGGTCATGCTTCAGTCCATTCTACCCTTCCTGGGTCAGGACAATTGGATGTGCTCTATAGACCTTCAGGATGCGTACTATCATATCAAAATGAACAGGTGCTCCAGGAGGTTTCTCCGCTTCCGGCTGGGAGCCAGTCACTACCAATTCAGAGCTCTGGCCTTTGGCCTCACCACAGCCCCCAGGGTGTTTACCAAATGCATGGCAGTGGTTGCGGCTCACCTGAGAGTGTTTCCATACTTAGACGACTGGCTCCTTACTGCCACGACCAAGCGTCAGCTACTTCATTCCAGAGATTATACCCTCCAAATTTGCAACGAGCTAGGTATCTCTATAAACTCCGAAAAGTCTGCCTAGTCGCCTTGTCAGTCTATTACCTTCATAGGCGCAGTTTTAAACACTGTGGAACTGTCAGCAAAACTGCCTGTACAAAGGATTTCAGACATTCGAGGTCATGTTCAGATCCTACAAGAGAACAGAGTCCAGGCCAGATTCGTACTAAAAACCCTTGGTCTCATGGCAGCAGCTATCACATTACTCCCCCTAGCTCACTTTCACATGCGGATCCTGCAATGGATGCTGTTTTCCCAGTGGTCCATTCAACAGCTTCCAATGTCATACAGCATTCTAATCACTCAGTCATGCAAAAGACACCTTTTGTGGTGGATGGTCTCCCCTCAGGTTCTTCAGGGCAGACCCTTTGTCCTTCCTCCACCTGTGGCTACTGTGACAATGCATGCCTCCCTGATCGGGTGGGGGGGGCATTTTCAGGGCAGGATAGTCCAGGGCACATGGCAGCCTTTCAAAAGCCACCTGCACATAAATGTCTTGGAAATGAGAGCAGTGCTTTTAGTGTTGCAGGCCCTTCAAGACTCTCTACCCATTGGGACTATTGCAATTCAGACAGACAATGTGTCTGTAGTGTGGTACATCAACAAGCAGGGTGGAACCAGGTCCTACACCCTATGTCGAGAAGCACTCAGACTGTGGCAGTGGGCGATCTCTTCTCAACGGTTTCTGGTAGCAGCGCATATCCCTGGGAAGTCCAACGTCATAGCAGACAGGCTGAGCAGAGCCATTCTCATGCCCCATGAGTGGTCTCTCAACCAGTTAGTAGCAAAAAAAATCTTCAGGAGGTGGGGTCAGCCTTGCTGCGATCTTTTTGCAACCCCTCAAAACAGCAAGTGCCCAGACTTCTTCACCCTCTTCCCTGTCCCAGGTCTTCCCCCCAGAGATGCTCTAGTCCATGATTGGCCCCGGGGTCTTCTGTATGCTTTTCCCCCCTTTCCCTTAATTACTCAGCTAATTCCGAAAGCTACTGTTTTGAGATCCAGAATGATCCTTGTTGCCCCTTACTGGCCTCGGCAAATTTGGTTCCCGTTCCTGCAACGTCATCTACTAGATCAAAACTGGCATCTGGACCCAGCACCAGATCTTCTGACATATCAGTCGAGCGGGCTGCATCAATCTCTCCAATCTCTCAACCTCACAGCTCGGTTGCTCCACTTCCAACCCTAGCCAGGCTTCCTTCAGTCTCTCATTCAGTTTGTGACATCATCCTTGCTTCGCACAAGTCTACTACCAGAAAGACTTATGCTAGCAAATGGAAGCATTTCTCTGTTTAGGCAAGGGAGAAACAAGTTGACCCTTTTACAGCCCCTGTCCATACAGTCTTAGACTTTTTGGCAGAACTTTTTCAAATGGGATCTTCTTCAGCCACCATCAGAGTTCAGTTGGCAGCCATTGCGAATTTTCACGTTGGATTGTCAGAGACCAGCATTATGTCACACAAACTTTGTAAAGCCTTTCTAAAAGGAACCCTCTTACTTAGGCCCCCGGTAAAAGATCCTCCCCCACCATGGGACCTAAATTTGGTGCTGTCGTCTTTAATTCTCCCTCGCTTTGAACCTGCGGCTTCCTGTTCATTAAAGTTGCTCTCTTGGAAAACTCTGTTTTTAGTAGCCATCACTTCAGTGAGAAGGGTATCAGAACTTCAAGCCCTTTGTGTTCGCCCTCCTTACCTTGTTTTTCACAAAGATAGAGTGTCACTTAGGACTAATCCATCCTTTTTACCCAAAGTACTCTCTGAAAAAAATCTGAATCAGACAATCAGTCTTCCTGTTTTCTTCCCACTTGTCTAGACGTTCGCCGTCAATTACGCTTCTACCTGGATAGAACCAAGCAGACGAGGAAATCAGAACAGCTCTTCCTGTCTTACGCAGAAGGGAAACAAGGCCTGCCAGTTTCCAAAGTTACCTTGTCTAGGTGGTTGACCTCTGTTATCATGTTGATTTACCAATTGAGGCACAAAGAGCTCCCTTTTAAGCCCAGAGCTCATTCAACCAAAGCATTAGCTTCTTCAGTAGCCTTTCAGGCAAGATTGCCAATGGATTCCATTTGTGCAGCGGCCACATGGGCCTCTCCTCATACCTTCATTTCTCATTACAAGCTGGACATGACCTCTAGAAGTAGGGCTGATTTTGGTCCCACTGTACTCAAGAGTTTGTTCCACTGAGCCACCCAGGAATAAGGTGCTAGGGATGCTGTTCCATCCAGCAAGAATGAAGGCGAGATTGACAACTTAACATTGAGAAGTTATGTTCTTACCATAACGTTCCATGTTAGTTGTCTTCTTCTCGCCTTCTTTCTTGCGTCCCACCCTCCATCCCCCTAGCCTGGCAAGACCGAGAGTATCTTCTGAGATGTGTTATCATGAGAGTTATCTCCTTAGCTACCTCTTTCCTTTTCTTGGTAGCTCTTATAAGAGTTTTTGTATACCTAGATTGATAGAAGTAGATATATGTATATATTTATATATATATATATATATATATATATATATATATATATATATATATATATATATATATATATATATATATATATATATATTCTCAGTCATGGTGGGGACATGTATGTCCATAGTGTTAGCTATCAAACGAGATCTGGGTATATCATGCCAAGCATTATGGAACATAGGATAGCCTCGAGCCAGTAAAAATAGCTCTCGAGCTTTAGTAATAGGCCGAGTCGGAGCTGAGGTTCGGCTCCGAACCCATCCAGCAAGAAAGAAGGCGAGAAGAAGACAACTAACATGGAACGTTATGGTAAGAACATAACTTCTCATTCTGTACTAACAGAATCCCTGACATTGACTCATCTTTGATGTGTCTTTTATCATATTTCCTCTGTACATCCTCCAACTTTCTCAGAGGAATGAAAAGCTACTTTTACTGTCTCCCATACTTCCATGACAAAACGACCCTTAACTGCCAGTACCATACCAAATCCCTAACTTATGCATGAACTATTAAAATATATCAGTCCAAAACATCAATTTCTACTCCATCTTCTGTAATATACAGACTCTTTAGTCCCTGAACTTTTCAGCTGCAATAGTTAGGCTACGTTGAACAAAATAAAAAAAATGCACAAGTGATGTGCCAGATTGTTCGCTGAAAAATCTGCAAATGATAGACACCCCCAGTCCACCCTCCCCTCTGTTCCACTTCAGGCCATACTCTCTACCAGAGTTCATAGCCAAAGTAAACACCAAAGAAAAATGTGGACACTCGTACTTCCATTTGGTTAGCATCCTCTGACTAGATGTCTCCAAAGAATACAACATGTTGGGAACAATGACTGCCTTCATCAGTGGTACCATTCAGCCACTGGTTTCCCTAATGATGCATATGCTAGTGGAGGTACTGTTAATATTATCAATTAATATCATTCTTGATCTTTTCACTCATCACTCTTAACTTATATGGGATGTCTATCTTTGAATACAGAAGTGTCTCACTCATCCATATACAAGAGAAACTTCACTGAACAGCCAGTGAAAGCTAATAGTTTACAAAAAGGGCCATTAATTTAACTAGGTGAATTCTGATGCTAGAATCCTCAGTAAGTGCTTGAATATATCCTTCTAAGACCCATAACCATTTTTCAGAAGGCAGTGTCAATAATTTATCATCAAATACATTTACAGAAGTTCTTTTTATCTCACCTCTCCCCAAAAGTAACACATATTCTACTTGCCAATGGTTCTGCGCCTTGCATGCATGAAAGCATAACTGAAGCATGCCTCTCAAAATTCATATGCTCCCTTGAGCAACTTATTTTTCCCTTCCCCCACAGCTACTGGAAATCCAAAACAGTAAAGTGTTCCAAACAGCAAATCCCAGGCAAAACCTGTTAAATGTCTTTTTTTTATATATAATCCTAGTATAATCATGTAGATATTACTTCTGCTCATGTCAAAACAGCACCCTGCAAAACATGCTTAATGTAATTTCCCCAGTGCCTTTCTGGGATGAAGTATTCTTAATTTAGTTGCACCCAATTTAGAACTACTTTCATAAATAAGCATGCCCAACTTAGCCATTAACATCTTATGGCTGCTATTAAACAATGAAACTGGGTGGTTATGTCCAAAGGAAGTACAGTTGTGTTAGGAAATTACCATAATTTTAGATGTTCAAGTAGATTTATTGTTGCATTGCTGACATTTGCATTTTTTTTCCTGCAGGAGTACCAAGGCTGGCCCAACAACTAGGACTTTCACATTCTTCTCCTGGCCCAATAGACTCCCTCCCATGCCAGTTTGATGGTGTTGGTTGTAATAAAAGGTTGTCTGGGTTTGTCTTGCCCCAGAATAAAATGTACAGTTATATAGACTCTATAGCATGACCTACCCAAGGATGGCTCATCTCAATGGCAAAAGGATAGGTAGGCAGCATCAGAAGGAAGGGACTGAGAGGTATTGAAATGGGTACCCGCCTCAACCCCAGGGAAACTGGTGAGAGAGAGGAGGATGGAGGGAGAGAACTAGTACTGCAACAGAAAATCTACTTGGATATTTACATTTGTGTTAATCTCCTTATAAAACTGTACTTGTGTTCGTCTGCATTCACTGTTGCAGTACTGATCCATGGGCTGAATCCTAGAGTTCTGTCAGAGTGGTGGCTGGCTTGGGGAGAAGCACAGGAGACACCAGATCCTACAGTATGGCTAAGTCTCACTGGACCATAAATATTGTCTCTAGATTGTAGTGCTTTGCAAAAGTATGGACAGAAAACCAGGTATATGCTTTCAAGATGGCCCCTGAATAGTGATCGCTCTGAGGAAGTCTGTGGTAGTAGCTGTGAGCCCTAATAGATTGAAGTCCCTTACACTTTCAAGAATTTGCTTCCTGCTCTTCTCCCCAAGGCAGTAAAAGGAAATACACTTTGAAATTGTTTGTTGACAGGCTTATTTTTCCCTTTGTAAAAGCTACAAAAAGCGGATGTGACTTCCATATCACTTTCATTCTAACTGTGGGGAATTTGAGCTGCCAGTGTACATGAAGGAAATATGAAATGCTATTTCCATAGTTTTGTGGAGAGGAAACCAGAAGTAGAAGAAGTGCCTGGTTTAAACAGAGTTATGTAGCAGCCTTAGGCACAAAGGAAGGATTGGTACTTAGGATGATCATATCTTTATAGAAAGCTAAGAAGTGTTACATGAGTGCCTGAAGTTCAGAAATCTGTCTGGCTAAGGTCAAAGCTGCAGATAAAGCAGTAGTGAAAACAGCAGCTTCAAATGGTGGTAAGGTTAATGTTTTCAACAATGGTTGAGTCTAAGGTTGTTCTGTGGGCCTCAGTTTCCAACTGCTGTGCTAGGTCTTCAGATAGGGAGGGTGGATTCCCTAAATCTTCCGAGGGGTCATCAGTAGACCATGCTGAGGCGCAGTCTGATGCCACACCCATACCCAAGCCTAAGTCCAAATCTAAAATAATTTTTTCTGGCTTGCCTCAACCTAGGCCTTTTGGCTCTCAACCCCAACAGGCCTTACCAGCAGGACCTACTTAGACTGGCTGAGGACCTACTTCAAATTGTAGCTTCCAGACATCGCAAGCCAACTAGACCTCCTGCTACCATATAATCTGTTTCTGGTAAAAGGAAGAGGAATTCTCTGGTTCTTTTTTTCTTTGTTAGTTTTTTTTTTTGTTTGTTTTTTTAAATCCTCTCATTCTTATGACTCAGCTGAGGATGAGTTGGCTTATGTGGAACAAGTTTGTACTGGTTTATATGCTCACTCTGACTGATGATGTCCTTGCTTCAACCTCACCATCTGAGGACTTCTTTTGTGAAATGCTTAATAAAATGAGAGAGTATTTCCACTGGGAAGATTAGGACTACCCTCAGTCCAAGAACAGAGTCACAGAATTTTTGAAGCTCCTTGACCTTAACCTTTGGCCAGTCTTTTTAGGAATTCTACTGCTGATCCGGTAGTGGTGACTCAGGGTCCTAAGGGAGCTAAAGGTAGCACATCTAGGAACCTTTACCAAATGATAAGGAGGGGAAACCCTTGACAGATTTGGCAAAAAAAGTTTATACTTTTTTTGCCAGTTTGACTATGACAGCTCTCAGTTGCCAGTTTCATATGGTTAGGTTCTAGGAAACTTAACTGGACCATATGAAAATACAAATTGGAGGTGATGGAAGATGGGGTTTTCTTCAATGAATTGTTTGATATCTGCAACTCTATTTCTCAAGTTGCAAAGTATTCTTTACATTTTGGCTTTCATGCTTTGGAAGCACCAAGCAAGGGTAGCTACCTCAAGGTCCTTTATCCACAGACCTGCTTGGTTAAGGGAACAACCCCTTCTAGACCATGTTAAGTTTGAGATACTGGATTCTACTTTTGACAGAAACTTTTTATTTGTACCAAAGACTGAGTCTGTTTTCAAAAAGCTGAAGAAAAAGGCTAAATCCATGCAGACTGTCAAGGGCTTTCTGCAGGCTCAGCCACCCAGGCTTAGCAGAAACTATCCCACCAAGGCCTGGTCCTTTCATTCCTGACAGCATAGACAAAAAGGGTCAGAAGGGATAGACCACTGAGGCAACATAAAAGATGGCAGTCATACCATCAGTCCCATGTTTGGTCCTTCTTCCAGACACAAAAAGAAAAAGTTTAGCAAACAGCCTGTACCACTGTAGCAAGCTAACAATTTGCCTCATCTGCAGGTAGGTGACTTTGCTTTACCTCAGGCCACTCATCTTTTACCCCAAACCCTACTGTATAGCACCTACAGTCGCTACGGACCGGAGGTTTGCCACTGCCTCTTTGGCTTTTGGGGTCCCCTCAGTGAGTAAGGGAGAGTCACATTAATTGGTCCTGGGAGAGGGAACAGAGAAGGCTTCCTTGTTTTGTTAGAATGTTGTGCCCATCCCTAGGAAAGCTGCTGCTGCCATTAATACCTCTGTTGGCCCCATTTTTCCTGTCAAAAAGAAGCAGAAAATGAAGTATGAATTTCCTCCTCCTCAAATTTCATTAGACAGGAGTATTTCTTTCAGGGTTTACTTCATGCTGTTGATTCTTCTTGTAAGGTAGTTTCTGGTATAAGAAAGAAAGAATACTTCCTTTCCTGAAGAGATTCAAGATTCTGAATCTGGACAGGAGGATGAAGGGACAGATACAGGGCTTTCTTCTCACATTTCTGATTCAAACTCAGAGGAGAGCTCAGTTTCTGATTGTGTCAGTTGGGGATTCTCTTTCTGTGAGACTATTTCTGCAATATGACAGTGTTTTCAGAGGGAGAATACTGTGGTTTCTCAGTCACTTAGAAACTGCTTAGAGCTGCTACAGAAGGAATTTCCAGAACATGCAACCATTTTCCGGTTTGTCTGTGTGTACTACTGCCTGAAGTTTTCCTGACAACCATCATCATCATCAGCCCCCTTCCCCCCCTTTTTTTTCTACATGGGGTCAGGGTATCGTGTTAACTGTTGCCATCTCTCTCGATTCAGTGCCACACTCCTGCCTTCTTCAACACTCATGCCTGACTGTCACAGATCTTCTTTCATACAATCCATCCATCTCTTTGCTGGACGTCCTCGCTTCCTCTTACCTTCTTCCTGTCTGTCCCAAATCTTCCTCAGCAGATTGTCTTCTGCTTTTCTACACATGTGCCCAAACCACCATAATCTGTTCTCTGTGATCTTTTCTGCAATTGGAGCTACTTTGGCTTCTGCTCTTATGTCCTCATTTCTTCGCCTGCCCCACAGTGTGCATCTTACCACCTTTCTCGGGCACTTCATTTCTATCACCTCTAGCTTCAACTGTTCTGCCTTTACTGCCCAGGTTTCTATACCACACAGTAGTACTGGTCACACCACTGAAACGAAATAGAACAAGTGGGAAGAAACCACAAGAGGTACGCCAAAATACTATAAGGCACAACGATAATCCAAAACCAGTAGGAAGCACAAAAGAACTGTTTATTTAACATCTCACAAATAAAATCACGTTTTCGTTGCCCATGCAACTTCTTCAGAATACAATCACAAAAGCAATGCGTTTCCTAGGTTCTTATATAGCCTTAAGTAAATTGATGTAATCAATTAGTATGTTGATTGATTCCTTGTTAAATCTTAAAAATATATATTTCATGAATAATATCAATACAGTCATAAAAAGCATGTTTCACAACATAAAGGATTTCCTTAAAACAATACCAGATGCTTAAATATATACACTAAATATTACATTATAAAATTTTATACAATTTTAAAAAACTTTTCTACTAAATAAAATATATAAGCATTTATTAGTTAATTTATTTGATCACCATAGTGTTAAATAAATCATGTTAGACCATTAGTTTGTTTATTTTATTTTGTATTATGGTGTGATATATAAACAAATACCATACTTGATTGTGTTAATTTATTAAATAACTTAAAATACATTTAGAACTACCTTGTGGACAATCACAGTATTTCTGCTCTAAGCTTCAGATAAGGCATAATTGAAATAAGGTCATTTAGACCAGGTGCTTTGTTTGAAACAAGTAAAATTTGCCAGCGTGTCTCTCTATGTGCCAATTTAGCCTGCCAGTTTCCCCCCCAGAGCCTTTTTCCACGGATTCCAAAACATAAAACATGAAAAAGGCAGACTGACACACTAAAGTATGCTTATAAAGTGCATTAGTATTTATCTGCCTCTGGATGTCATATTGGTGTTCATATATACGTTTTGTTGTCTTTCGGTCTTGCCGACATAAAATGCCGGACAAGACCTACAGACAGCCAAATAGACGAGTCCTGTCGAGTTACAATTGTGATACTTTTGTGAATAGATCTTTCTATCCCTACTTTCCAATTAAAGATGTTCCTGATTGATGACATACTTGCACTGTTTGCAGTGCCCACAACGAAAAGTACCCTTTCTCATAGGATTATGGTTACTTGAATATGAATTTTGTTCCAAAAGATTTTTTATATTGCGTCCTCTTTTGTAAACTGTATTACAGGTCATATCCTTAAGGTTTTTCAAGTCAGTAAGATCCTGAAAACTCTCCATTTCTTTCTCAATGATGTACCTAATATGCCCAGCATCTTGACTAAAGGCAGTAACAAAAGTCAAAAGGGAGTTTGAAGGGTAAGTAGTAGGTGGCATATTTTGTACAGATGTATCAACCGTCCCCTTTCCTAAGATGGGAAAAAATCTAGATTTTCTAGCCAGGCTGACCTCTTCTCTAACTGATTTTATTAGCGATAAAGGGTATCCTCTTTCTAAAAACATCGAACTCAGTTTTTCACATTCAATGTTAAAAAATTTTTCTTCCGAGGTCATACGTGATACCCTAACAAACTGTCCCTTGACTATAGACTTTTTTTGAAACTTTGGGTGGGAACTAGAATAGTGAAGATAACTGTTTGCAAAAGATGGTTTTCTGTATACCTTAGATCCAAAATTGTTGACATGTTTGTATACAGTTACATCCAAATAATTTACTTCTTGTTGTGAAATTTGATACGTGAATTTTAAGAAGTCAGTAGTAGAATGAAGATAGTGAACAAATTCTTCTACACTTTCCCTTGATCCAGTCCAAAAAATGCAAATGTCATCAAGAAATCGGGTGTAGTGAATCCAATACTTTGAATATTCACAATCTAAAACAAATTTACTTTCCCATACAGAAAGGACCATATCTGCATAGGTCGGAGCACAATTTGCTCCCATAGAAACACCCGAGGTTTGTTGGAAGTATTCGCCGTCGAAATATACGTAGTTATACTTCAGTACCATCTCCAAGAGATGCATAACCATCACTACATCATTGTTGGTAACACCTACACATGTCCAAAGGACCTCTTCAATCCATGCCAAGCCTATGCTGGAAGGGATGACGGAGAAAAGGTCCACCACATCTATGGTGACAAACAGTAGATCTGGTCTAAACAAGTCATCAGTGACCCCTCGTAGGAATTCCCATGAATCTTTCAAAAGATGTTGTTTCTTGCCCCATAGCTGCTTTAGTTTCCAGTCAAGAAATTTTGAAAGATTATGGGTCTTAGACCCTTGCGCAGCTACGATGGGTCTGAGTGGGGGGTCCAAAACATTTTTGTGAGTTTTTGGCACTCCAAAAATGGTAGGAACTTTTGGATGTAAATTACTAAGAAAATTGAAAAGATCCTGCTCAATGACCTCTTGATCAAGAAGGTCCTTGATAGCCATGTCGATCATTTTATATGACATGTGTACCTCGTTCAGGGAGACAATGGTGTACTTAGTAGTGTCATTCAATAGTGTGTTCATTTTTGCCTCATACATGATTTTATCCATGACCACTGTACCTCCCCCCTTATCCGGTTGCATGATCCGGACAGAATTATCAGCACATAGATCATTAAGAAGGGCATTTTCTGCCTGTGTAAGGTTAGATTCCTTATTAAACCTGCCCACTTGGCTACGTATGGTTTGAATAATCCTATTCTCCAGATTACTTATTTGAGGATGCAACGGGGGGTTGAAGGTACTAGATTTTTTTAGCATCAAACAGGGGGCCATACTTTCGGATCCAAGAATATGCTGGAGGTTAAGTTTGCGCATGAAAAGTTTAACATCTAAAATAGTGTTAATAATGTTATAACTACGACTTGGTACAAACTTGAAACCTTTCATAAATAAAGAAAACCAAAGTTCATTAATAACTACATGACTGTAGTTATAAATATGGTATCCCTTAAAAGTGTGTTTAGAAAAATTACCAAGTTCACTAATCTCAATGTTCTTATCCTTTACCATTCCTGATTCTGTTCTCTTCCCCACCCCCTGTTTTGTCTCTCGCCATAATGGGGAGAGCGTGGTGCTGGATAATGCTGTTGATCCTGTTGTTTGTGATTCTGCTGGCGAAGACGTTCTGACCTCCTGGGTAAAAAACCAGGGTCAGAATTTGTCTCTTCATCAAAAGGCTGTAGAAATGGAGGGGATGAAAATTCCTGTCTAGGAGGCTGTATATGGCGTGTATTAGTTGTATCCCTATACACTGGCTGGTGTGTAACTCCACCCCTAGAATTTGGTGGATAGGGATATTGCCTACCTTGCTGGTATTCCACAATATCTCTATTGAGCTTCCTGTATTTTCGGTTAAGCACAATTTTACACTGTTGGTCTACCTGAGCTCTAAGAGTATAATATTTACATTTTTCAGTCTCAATAGTAAATTTTAAATCTGTAGTGATATTTTCATTAAGTTTAAAAATCTCAGTTTGTAATGCATTAATGTCAGCTTCGTTTCTTTTTATGATAGCTTTGACAATACCAAAACCACAATCATCGAAAACCTTGATAAGTTCGGTATGAAAATCACTCCCAAACACAACATTGTTTGGATATTTGTGCACACGCAAACCCTTAGGTACTATCTGTTTATGTAAACATTCATTCAAATATAAATTATCGAGCTGCAATGTCTTGTACCTGTATAATTTATTCTCAAGGTTCCGCATGTTGTCTGCAAAAGACATACCAGAATCTGTTCTATTTTCAAGGTTTTCGTGGTTGGGATGAAATTCAAATGCGGGCTGATGTTTGACCCACTCAGAAAAAGTTGAAGAAGGTGGTACAACCGGTTCCGTAAAAGAATGTCCAATACTACCCGCTGCACCATCGTCAGCTTGTCGAAATGCTGCAGGAGTTCTAAGAAAATTGCTAATGTCCGCATTATCGTTGGCTTCCAAACAGCTGGACTGTGATTTAGCAGGACCCATAGATCCCAAACCCGCCGACCGCGGTTTCAACACTTTTAAAAGTTCACGTTGTTCCAAAAGAACAGACTGAAGACCTTGACTAAGCGGCGTGAGGAGCTGGATGAGCGAAGTAAGTTGGCCCGTAAGTTGGCGTGTGTCAGCGGATGCCGATACACCTTCCTCCATTCTGGTGCCGGAAGCACCAGCTGTAACAGTTCCCGAACTTGTTTCCAAAGACATCCAAAACCCGAAAGGAACAGCAAACAAACAAACCACTGAAACGAAATAGAACAAGTGGGAAGAAACCACAAGAGGTACGCCAAAATACTATAAGGCACAACGATAATCCAAAACCAGTAGGAAGCACAAAAGAACTGTTTATTTAACGTCTCACAAATAAAATCACGTTTTCGTTGCCCATGCAACTTCTTCAGAATACAATCACAAAAGCAATGCGTTTCCTAGGTTCTTATATAGCCTTAAGTAAATTGATGTAATCAATTAGTATGTTGATTGATTCCTTGTTAAATCTTAAAAATATATATGCCTTCTTCAACACTCATGCCTGACTGTCACAGATCTTCTTTCATACAATCCATCCATCTCTTTGCTGGACGTCCTCGCTTCCTCTTACCTTCTTCCTGTCTGTCCCAAATCTTCCTCAGCAGATTGTCTTCTGCTTTTCTACACATGTGCCCAAACCACCATAATCTGTTCTCTGTGATCTTTTCTGCAATTGGAGCTACTTTGGCTTCTGCTCTTATGTCCTCATTTCTTCGCCTGCCCCACAGTGTGCATCTTACCACCTTTCTCGGGCACTTCATTTCTATCACCTCTAGCTTCAACTGTTCTGCCTTTACTGCCCAGGTTTCTATACCACACAGTAGTACTGGTCACACCACTGTTATGTACACCTTACTTTTCAGCTTCTTTGGCATTCTTCTGTCATAGATTACACCTGATACTCTATGCCAGTTGGCTGCAGCCCCTCTTATTCTAGCTTTGACCTCTTCATTCAGACTACTCATCTCCTCAACTACCCCTCTCAGATTTTTGAAGCTGTTTCCCTGTTCCACTATCTTCCTTTTCTATCTCTTTTCTCAGCTTCTTCTGATTTCCCCAATTTGCTGCCATTACCACCGTCTTATCTGTGCTTAGTTTCATCCCATGTGCCTTCAGATTTGCATTCCTTTCTCCTATCCTTTGCTGAAGTTCTAGCTCAAGTACTGCCACATTGTCTGCATACAGCAGGTTTGTTGATCGTCCCCTCCAACCTGTTTGCTGATGTAGTCCATTACCAGTATGAACAGCATTGGGTGCAGAGCTGAACCCTGATGTATACCCACTACCACTGGGAACCCCTTTGTGAGGCCAAACATTGTTCGTACTTGAGTCATTGGGTCCTTGTATATAGCCTGCTCTAATTCTACCAATGTTTCTGAGACTTCAAACCACCGCAGTACTGCCCAGATCAGCTTTCTTGGGACCTTGTCATATACTTTCTCCAAGTCTAGGAATGCCCAGTGGGACTCTCTCCTCATCTCTAGCTTCTTCTCAATTATCTGTCTCAATGCAAACATCGGGTCAATTGTGCTGCATCCTGATCGGAATCCAAACTGCTCATCTCCCATCTTACATTCTACTACTCTGCGTATCCATTTGTCAATCGCCCCCTCCAGAACTTTCATGCAATGTGATAGGAGTTTGATGACTCTGTACTGCCCACAGTTGTGGTTGTCCCCTTTGTTCTTGTACACTGGCACGAGTATGCTTATTCTCCAGTCATCTGGGATACACCTTTCTCTCCACACTACTATTGGTACTTAGTACCCTCAGGAGCCATTTCTCCTCTATCTCACCCAACAACTTTATCATATCTGCTGTGACCTCATCTGAGCCTGCTGCTTTCCCTGACTTCATCTTCCTTAGTGCTGTTCTTACTTCTTCTAGGGTGGGCTCCTCTTCTTCTGTCATAGTAGGCTGTTTCTGGGTCAGTACAGCTTCTGTGGGGTTTTATTCATCCAGAAGCTGCTGGAAATACGTCTACCACCATTGATGTCCTCTGGACTGGTGAGCAGGTTGTCACTGGCATCCCTTATGAAAGGTGTCTGACTCTTCTTTATCTTTCTGTCTTTGCCTTGCAACCTAATATAGTTTCTTTGTGCCCTTTACTGAGTTACTTTCCAGAAGCTGGTACAGTACCTCTGATGCCCTATTCTTTGCTATTGGAACTTCTTTCTTAACTTCTTTGTTAGCCAACCAGTAGTCCTTCCTAGCCTGGTCAGTCTTTTCTATCTCCCACTTCTTTCTGCACTCCTTTCTTTCTTTTGATAACTTCCTGGACTTCTGCATTGCACCACCAGCTTTCCTTGTGTACCTTATTTTCATACCTGGCTCGGCCACATATCTTTTCTGTAGTCCTAACACATGCTGTTTTTAGGCACTGCCATTCTTCTTCAACTCCACCTATTTCCTCCTCTTCTTGGGGTGCTAGAGCCCTTAGTAATTCCTTGAATTGTTGTACTTTCTCTCCAGTCAACTTCCAGGTCTTCAGCTTGGTCTCTGTTGACCTTGGAGCCTTCTCTGACCACTGCTTACAGCTTATTGTGACAACTAGTAGTTTATGCTGTGGGCTGACTGTTTCACTTGGGTTGACTTTGCAATCATGGATTCTACCCCAGTGCCTTTTCCTTACTAGGAGAAAGTCTACCTGAGTTGCATGTTGACTACTCTTGTATGTGATCTTGTGACTGTCTCTCTTTCTGAACCATGTGTTGGCTACTATCAAGACATTTGCCAGACATAAGTCTAGAATGGCTTCTCCTTCTTTATTCCTGTTGCCCCACCCATGTGGATCCAGGCAGTCCTTATATCCTGTTCTGTCTGTCCCGATATGTGCATTCAAGTCACCCATCATCAGCACCAATTCATGTTGTCCTGCTTTATCTAGTAGGTCCCGCAACTGCTGTGTGAATGCTCTTTTCCTAACTATTACAACCCTGCTGCGGGGCATAGGCTGAGATTATGAATACAGCTCTGTCATTACACTGGAGTCTGACTGCCATGAGTCTGTCATTAATTCTGATGATATCCCTTACTGCCTTCTGAAGCCTCTCTCTCGCCACAATGCCCTCCACCTGAGTAGTAAACTCTGGATCCCAAGCCAAGTGGCTTTGCTGCACTGCCCTTCCATCTCATCTCTTGGATACATAGGATGTCCACCCTCCTCCGTATCATCATGTCATTCACTTCCATGCTGCATCCTGTCAGTGAACCTACATTAAGCTTAGCAATTATCAGTTCATGTTTGGCAGATTGGCTGGTTTTACGTCCAGCTTTTGCACAACAGAGCTATCCCAGGTAACCCAGGCTGGGCAACTAGACACCAGCTATCCCAGGTAACCCAGGCTGGGCAACTAGACACCAGCTATCCCAGGTAACCCAGGCTGGGCAACTAGACACCAGCCAGTCAGTAGCTTATTGATCCAGGGCTGCTGGGCTTTATGGCGGGCACACACTGACCAATAGGGACACATATACCTCTCCCACCGTTAGCAAGGGTCCCTGGTGTGGGTCAGAGTAGGCCGGGTCCTCAACCCACTTATCACTGGTAACTACCCATGCCCATTTTTGTCGACATTACTCAACATGACCGAATCACCTAGAGCCATGTTTTACACCGTCTAGTGGCTAGCTCTGCCATGGCGCACAGTCTGTGATCTGTGTTCTCCTATCTTGAGGATACTGTGCACCACAGTAGATGCTCAAAGTGGTTGGTCTGTACAACTCTTCCCCTTATAGGGCACCATGTAGAGTCTGTGCTGCTGCCCACAGCTCCATTCATTGGTGAGTTTGAGATGGAAACACTCAGCGTGTTTTTCGAACATGGGAGAAACCCCATGGAGACACTGGGAGAACATGCAAACTCCAAACAGGCATTGGTCGGAGGTCAGGTTTGAACCTTGTGCATAGGAGGTGAAGAGCTTAACCACTAAGCCATCTGGTCTCATGTCCCTGACAACCAGATGCTCCTAAAAAGACTGGAAGGATGTACAAAGTTCCTCAGTCTTTTACCTTTTTAGGCGTTCTTCCCAAACCTGATCTAGCAGCTATAGCTTTAGTTAATGCTTTTGCTGCTAAACATTTAATTCCAGTCCTACTATTTCTGATAAGAATGGTAAGATTATTGATAAGTATAAGGAAAAAAAAGTATATGTTTCTTCAAATTTGAGTTTCATAATTTTGAATTATCAGGCTCCATGTTAAGGTTTATCCTGAGTATTTGCAAAAGTATGAAGAATATTTTGTCTACAGTTTTTTTTCGTATGAGGAAAAGCTGCTTTACATAGTTTAGCTTTTCCTATTGTTTATGTCGCTACTCATTGTATGCAGTGCGTTTGTGACTCTGTTGATACTTCTTCAAGAGCTACTGTAGAATATAGAACCTGCATATGCTAGCTTCAGTGCCATTTTAAGAAGTGCAGCCAGAACATGAACATGTATATGTATGTTAGCTACTTTGTATATAAGTTAATGTTACTTAGTATCATTTCTATGTGTTTGTATATAATAAAGCTGCTTGAACAAGAACCCACAATGTTCATCTACTTCATTCTGACTAGATGAGTGACAGCTATGGCCACTGGTACTGTTTTGAGGAGGTTTGCAAAGCTGCATTCTCAGAACCTCCCAAATGATGTTAAAAATTTAATTTTTAAATTCTCCTTTGGATAGTGATTTAATTTTGAGCCCCACTGTTTCAGTAGTGATCAAAAAGTGTGATGAAAAGGCTAAGCTGATCAAGAGAATCTTGCTAAGATTTTTCAGCCCTTCTTTTCCAACAAAATGCAGGTAAACAGATGTTTAAGAAGAAATGGCAAGGGGTTTCTAAGAAGGATTCTGGAAACTCCCAAAACCAAAGATAGTCCAATAAATCAGAATGACTATTTAAGAGGTTTTGTTTCCCATTCGCACCCTGGTACCCCCTTTTGCCTTCCAGAAACTCTGAATCTTCACTTTTCTCTTGGCAATAGTTTCAGACAAATAGATTCTGAAGATCATTCATCAAGTTTACAGATGGCAATGGGAGGAAATTCCTCCATTTCAGGGGATAATTCCTTATCCTCCAGACCAGACTCTATTTCCACCTGTGAGTGATAGAAGCAGTTCCCCCTTTCCAGATAGGAAAGGGGTTTTATTTGAGGGTGTTTTTAGTGCCAAGGGAAGAAGATGCTAGAAGACTATATCTTGATCTTTTTTCCTAAACCTGTTTATGATAGTGCATAGTGCCCAAATTCAAAATGATGTCACTTCACAACCTATTACCTCTTCTTCCTCATCCAAGTTTCCTGGTAACACTAGATTTAAACGATGATTATCATCACATTTCTGTTTATCCATATTTCAGGCTTTTCTTAAGGTTTTGTGTGTCTGGATCACATTTATCAATTATGTACCTTACCATTTGGACTACCACCCCACCAAGAGTGTTCTCATAGTGTCTAGCTCCAGTTATAGCTCATTGCAGGATACAGAGTACCAACATTTTTTCATATTTAGACAACTTGCCCATCTTTGCAGAAGCTTTTTCAAAGTGTTAAGAATCTCTCTTGGATAAGAGATCTGTTACAGAAGCTGAAATTCCAAGAGAACATTCAGAAGTGTTTCTGGATGTCAACTAGATACCACAGTTCAAAGAGCTTTTCTTCCATGGCAAAAATAGATCTATAGCTATGTTTTTTGGATTTTCTGCTCAGACTTTGATCACTGTGAGGGGAATGCCTTAGGATTTTGGGTCTCATGGCTTTTACGATTCTCATGATTCTTCTGGCAAGACTCCATACGAGTAAGATACAGTATTATCTGAAGTTTCTTTGGTCCCAGCACCAGCACCCTTTGTCTTTTCAAACTCCAGTGCTGGGATTTGTCAGAAGAGAAATCCCGTGGTGAAAACAACAGATATCCCTAAATCCAGGTCTGCCATTCTCCTTCCGTATTCCAAAGCAGTTACCAGAGATGTCTCAGACTTTACTTGGGGAGCAGTTTCAAGAGGGATAAAAGTGCAATGTGTGTGGGACACCAAGGACAGACAGAAGCACATGAATATAAAAGAAAAGCTTGATCAAGGCACTCAACTGTCTGAATCATCTTTGGTCCCCAGGACCTTTTAAAGTTATTAGAGACAATATCACAGTCATGTAGTACATTAAAAAACAAGGGGAAACCAGGTCCTACTCCTTTGCAGGCTAGCCATGTCCACTTGGGATAGAGCTTCCCAGTCACAGTCTCACTCTTCAGGCATCTTACATTCCATCAGAGCATAATTGTGTGGCAGACAGACTGAGCAGGATAAGTGCAGACCCTCATGAATAGAAACTAGAACTGGGTGGTCATCCATGATTTGGTCCATCTGTTGGGAGTTACTCAAGTAGACCTCTATGCCTCCAGTCTGAAGAATCAGCTGGTGAGATTCTTCTCCAGTACTCTATGCAAGAAGTCCTGGAAGACAGATGCCTTTTCTTTTCCTTGTACAAGAATGTTCCTGTATGCTTTTCCACCCATTCCATTGATATCTAGGGTACGTCTGAAGATTCAGAAGGAATCCCCAAGATGATTGTGATAACTCCCTTCTGCCCCAGGCAACCGTGGTTTTCCACTCTTTAGGAAATGGCTAGGGGCAATTAACACAAGCTACTCAGACAAGAACAAGGTGTTTGGTACACCCCAACACCAGTCAGCTTCCACTGACTGCTTGGATGATAGAGTCTTAATTCCTTTTAGGCACCACTTTACTGAGGGCATGCAGCAGGTACTAATGGAGGCAAGAAAACCTGCCACTAGAAAATCCTATATTAGCAAATGGAAAATGTTTTCTAGTTGGTGCCAGTGACATAACCATCACTCATTCAGGACTAGTTGTTCTCTGGTTTTACAATATTTGTGTGAATTATTATCCTATGGTATTTCTTTGTCATGGTTCATTTATTGACCATCTCAGCATGTTTGCCCATGGATCCTCTTCTTCCAACACAGTCTCATGTCAAAATGTTTTTGAAAGGGATTTTTTTAAGAGGCGTGCCAGAAAACTGGTGGCCTCTTCTTGGGACCTTAATTTTGTGTTAGAGAAGCTAACACTTGCTTCAGTTGAACCAACTAACCTGGCTGACTTGAGGTTCTTAACATGGAAAACAGTTTTACTGATTGCTCTGACACCTGCAAAAAAAGTATCTGAGTTGCAAGCTTTTATGGTGCGTTACACAGAAACAGGGTTTCTTTAAGAAGTAATCCTTCTTTTATGCCCTAAAGTGGTATTCAAGTTCCTTTAAGCCAAACTATCCATCTCCCTGTTTTCCTTCCTGAACCCAAAAATGAAGGAGAAAAGATAGTCCATACCTTAGATGTCCACGGACAACTCTGGTACTGTCTTAGCAGAACTAAATATTTCAAATCTTTGGATCAATTGTTTGCTTCATATGAAGGTAAGAAAAATGGACAACCTATTTCCAAATGATTGTCTAAGGCTATTAACTTTTGTTATACTCACCATAGCAAAACTATTCCAGGCAGGGACAAGGCACACACGCTACCAGGACCTTGGATTCATATATGGCTTTTTGGAAAGGGAGGGGGTTCTAGAAGTATTCTAGAAGTAGCAACTTGGTCCTCTGTAATACTTTTACAAAGCATTATAAGCTTGATTCTATCTCTAGGTCTAAATCAAGCTTTACAAGGACACTTCTCCAGGGAATCCTGTACTCTTATTTTCCACCTTCCTAATGTAGTAACCTAAGGTTATCGACCCATATAGCTAAGACTACTGCAGCAGTGATCAGTATAATGAGCATAGTACAATTGTGCAAGTAAACTTACCATAATAGTAGAGGTTTGAATGATCACTGATACAGTAGCTGCTACCTCCCTCCATCCCCCTTTCTTCGGTATGTTGTTTATGCCAGGCTGTGGTTATTTATTTTTTGCTCTTCCTGACATTGTCTTTCAGGGCTGTGCCTCCCTGTCTCTGTTTGAAGGAAAGCTTTGAAGGGTTTGACACCCAAACTTGCCTTTTAGTCAGCTCCACTTGAGCTGCCTGGCAGTTTGTGTGTGTGGAAGGTGCCATGAATATTTGGAACCTGTCCTGCTGTTATATTCTTTAAACATATTATGGTTAGTTTACTTACACAACTGTACTTTCCCACTCCTCAACAGCCTGAGCAGGGAGAAACTATGACATCAGATTCCCCAATCTCAGTACCTTGAGGTTGACAGTTTGGCTAATATACTGATGGTTTTTCAAGGCCTTTCTTTGAACAAGGATGTGCTAGTTATCTTAAAGGAAGCTAGAAAAACAAGCACTAAAAAATCATATACAGTTAGTCAAAATGTAAAATGTTTTCTGTCTGGTGTCAGCAACAGAGCATCATTCTTTGGTCAGCAGAGATCTATCCATTATCCATTTGTAGTCCCCCTTTTTCCATTTTCGCACATGGGGTCAAGGTGCCACTTCAACAGTGACAGTCATGTAAAGCCAATATTTACACTACTGAGTGTCAAGCCCTCCCCCAGTTGTTCTCCCATACCACACACACACTCACTCTCACACCTGCAATTAATTTAGAGTGTCCAGTCCCACTACTACATGTATTTGGAATGTGGGTGGAATCCGCAGCACCTGGCCAAATCCACACTGACACAGGGTGGACATGCAAAGCAAAGTGCACATAAGATACCTTAGCTGAGAGTCAAGCCAGCGAACCTTTTACTGTGAGGCAGCAATATTACCCACTGCACCACTTTGTCATCCCATAGATCACCCATGTTCTAAACTACTTGCATACCTATTCAAGTCTGGTTTGTTGTACTCTTCCATTAAGATTCAGTCTTCAGCCATCTCCTCCTGCCTACTCGTGCAGCCTCCTCTTATCTCTCAGCCTCTTATGAAACAGTTCCTTAAAGGTAATCAACAATACGGAGGCAAGTGCCCACCAGTACCAGAAACCAAATCACAAAACCAGGGCACAAATAGCAGAGGTCTAAATAATCGAGACTGTGGATCAGGCAGACAGCTGTTTAATTAACCATAAACATAAACGCACTCCAGAAATCAAGCGTTTTAGTCACAAAGACTTCATCTGATGAAGTCTTTGTGACAAAAACACTTGCTTTTTGGAGTTCCTTAAAGGTATTATTCACCTTAGACCACCCAGAACAGCTTTCTTGCCCCCTTGGGACCTCATTATTTTGTTGAAAAAACTCACCTTGTTACCGATTTTGCCCCCAGCTAAATCTAAAATTCCTTTTGTGGAAAACAATATTTCTAGTGGCTGTTACTTGTATACACTAAATGGGTCTCAGAACTGCAAAGCCCTCATGTTCACTGAGCTTTGTCTTGTTTTTAACCAAGGCAGAATTACTCTCAGGGATAATCCCTCTTTCATGCCCATGGTGGTTTCGGAGCTTTCTATAAACCCGTCCATATACCTCCCTGCCTTCATCCCTCACCCTCACTCTTACCCTCAAAATTAGGGAGAATGTATCCTGCACTCACTAGATATTCACAGACAACTCGGGTTCTATCTGAACAGGACCAAGTCATTCAGAAAGTCCAACCAACTCATTATAGCCTTTGAAAACAACAAATTGGGAAATCCTATCAGTAAACAGACCATTTCAAAATACATTTATAGCCGTATTGCTTTTTGCTGTAAGCTTCATCGAAAACAAACTCCTGAATATATCAGATCTTATTCTCCCACAGCTGCAGCTACTGCAGCTGCTTTCCTAAGAGGAGTTCCCACTAGACAAATTTTAGATGCTGCTACTTGGTCCTCTGTTTAGTCCTTTACTAAACATTACAACCTTCCTATATTCTGCAGAACAAGAGCCTGCTTTGCCTCTGCAGTCTTACAGGGCATCCTAGCTTCTGCCTGAATTGTTTTCCATCCTCTCTCTCTCTCTCTCTTCAGCTTTGACACCTGATGAACATAGTACAGCTGTATCCACTTACCATAAATGTAGACGTTCGAGTGTCTTCACTGTTGCAGTAGGTCTTCTCTCCCTCCTTTCCTTGTGTAATTGGATGGGGTGGGCACTCCTTTACTATCTTTTTTCCTTCCTTTTCCACCCTTCTTCCCAATTAGGTCTTTAGGATTTCTACCTTTCTCAGTACACTGGGGACTTTTAAGTGCCTTGTGTTTCTGGCCTGGAGCTCAAACTTGAGTCCTTTTTTTTGGGCGGGGGGGGGGGGGGTCAGATCTGTAACATGGTACTTGCCAATGCGCCTTATACCCAGATGCCCTGAAGTCAGATGCAGGGTGCCTGCCAGACATGGAGGATAGACTCAAATGACTGGGATTTGGGCCAACCAAGGGTACCACCACAAGAATAACCCTTATTGTTATTACTGCAGCAGTGAAGACACTCAAACATCAATATTTATAGTACATAGACATAACTGTACTTTGTAGTCCCTTTTTATTACCTGCAAGACTCCCCTGTCTTGGACAGTGGTTTCTCACTGGTCTGCAGAGAAGGCCAACCAGACTCATATTCTGTCAGAAGTTTTTTTCTTTTTGTTAGGATGGGGTAGGGAGGTGCTGAAAAGAGTCATAGCTGCTCCTTGTGGATGTCCTGGCCCACCTTTACAAGTCAGTTTGCCATTTCTTTTCCTATTTTCCCTTCTTCCCTTTTTTTTATTCTTTATTCTTTCTTGGTTTTTGAGAAAAGGTAGACTTTTGCTATGATAGTTGCTGACATATTTAGGTGGCAAGGAACGAAAGAGGTCTTTAAATTAAATATTTTTCCCTTTTCCTCCGTGTTTCTTTGTTAACATCTTCCTTTCTTGAGGGTCTAAATAAGAGCTCTTTATCCAATGAATCATCCAGGAGCTCCAGCTGTATATGGTTTGGAAGGGACTGACTCCTCAATTAGCATGCCTTCTATCTACTGACCCCATTGCAGCTGCCCTGCATTAGAGCCATGTTTTTTTGGAATGCCTGACAACCTGGGATCTGAGTTTACACAAATCTGTCATCCCCTTCCTTAGACCCTTGTCTGGTATTCCCTTTGCCTTTTGGTCTTAGCTGCTCAAGGATGGACTCTTAACTTGAGCATACGAGACTGGCAGTTGAGGGATCCTTGAAAATGTCGGACTGGATCCTGCTCTCCATGTAATCTGGTACTGGATTTTTGGCTACATTCTCACCCTTATCCTTTGCTTGAATTCAGGGATACTACTGCTGGACCTGCTACAGGGTTTTTATACAGGTGGTTATGTGAGTCATGGACCCAGTAGAAGTGGCTGCTGGGTGGTAAATATTGTTTGCCAAGTTACAGAAATATTGGTGGGTGCAGAGTGGAATTTAAGAGGTGGGCAGCCCCTTGATTGATGTGGAATAGTAAGGATTGTTCTGTTGTTTAGTATTCTTGGAGTCTTCCTTTAAGTGATTTGTGGTTCTGCAGTGTTTAGTTCAGAAGAAATTATACAGATAATTTTTGCTGATTTTGGTAGATATGTACACTTTGAAAAACTTCTCAAGTATTGGTTGGTTGATCAGTGGATGCCGGGTAAGTTCTCCAAACTGTGCATTTGGTCTAATGGCCATTACTTTCATACTACTGCAGGCGACACTGTAACATAATTTGGAAAAAAAAGAAACAGTACTGTCTATTTTTATTTCAACTGCTGTCTCTTAATGCATCACCACTGCTACAAAGTAATGTCTGTGAAACATCATGGCAAAATTCAGTGATCCTTATGGGTGAGCAGCTACTTTTGGATTTTTGAAAAAATATTTGCTCATGTTTCTAACAGAACTGTATTGCACATGCAAGGACTGATGAGATGCATGTGTCAGTCATGCAGATATCCAGACTACAGATTTGTTCAGACCATTCTAAAAAAGACAAACTTCAGTAGCTATGGTGACATTATGTCTTTATAACACCTCACCAGATGGTGCAGAATCTGTTAGTGCACAGTTAATTGTATTTTTTAATATAGGCCTGAGCACAACTTAGTATCATTTTGTAATGATGCGCTGCACATATGTTTGTGTCTTTCGGCTTTTCCCGGTTAGGGGTCGCCACAGCAGAACTCCGGTCCGCTAATGATTGGGAGTAGAGTTTTACGTGCTGGCTTGCCAGGCCTAATGCACAACCTTCAACGAAGGAATGCCCATTCACGCATGTCGCCACACAGAAGACGCTCTAACTGAGAATCGAACGGGCAACGTCTAACTGTGAGGCGACAACGCTACCGCAGCACCACCACCACATTACATATATAAATTCTAATATTCATTCATATGTCACTTGTGGAGTGTGTAGCTGGTATCCTTACTGGAATAGCCATTTCAAAGATGACAGTGGAGCGTGAACTTGCTGGGAGGGTGGAGGTATGGTTTGCTTCTGTAAATCGTGTGGGGTGCTTTAAGTAAATTTCATCACATTACTTTAGTGATGGATGAACTCTTGCTAGAATTAAGTTCACTTGATCTTTTTCTACCCCACAGACCAAAGTACAACAACTGCAAGAAGAGCTGCAGTCCCTGACAACTACACAATCTGAAAGTGTCCAGCTGCGTAAATTGAATATAGCCCTGGATGCCAAATATAATCAGGTGAGATTGAAACTATCAGGTTCATTTGTTAAGTCTGTATTTTTTTGTTTGCTGCTTTCAAAAGTACAGTGAAACTTAACCATGGCATATGAATAAAAGCATTTGCAAGTGATTGCATGATTTATTGCAATAGCTGCATTGTATTATTAACATCATGATAGTTTATTTTCTGTCCATTGATTAAATCCTGTTGCATGCAAACATAATGCAGTGGTTTTGAGTAGAAACACTGAGTTTCTGGGGGCCTCATTTTGGCTGAAGATGAGAAAATAATGGGCAGCTTTTCTTTATTTGAATTACATACATTTTTACAGTAGATGAAACATTTGCAGGTACTTCCATCAGTTTCAGCAGTATTTTTTTTAATTTATTATTGTTTTTTTTTTGTAACAGTTACGTTTGTGTTCAAAATGGTTTTAAGAGTATTCTGCTTTTTTTCTCCAAATTATTAGTAGCTTATACTGTTGTCAAGACTGGAATCCAGAAGCAATCAATATTCATTGTTGGTGCTTTCATTAAAAAAAGATTAGTTCAGTTATTCATACAATAACTGCACATGTTCAGGGGCATCTAATTCAGCTAGACATTCCTCATCAGGAATGGTGCTGTCTGTGGAGGAAGCCATCAGCCAAAACTCAAACATTTCTTCAGGGTCTGTCTTCTTGCAACAGAGGTCTCTGTCCTCAACCCATGTATCAAGAGACTACCCATAAACGGAGTGTTGGGCTCTCTATGACTCCCTTATTTTCCGGAAGCTAAAATAAAAAAAAAAAAAAAAAAAGAAATTGAGGAATGGGGAGAGAATTTTTCAAGCTGACACTTAATCTGAATTGCAAGAAGGCAGAAAAAGGATATAAAAAGCAAACAAGTTTTTCCTGAAGGGGGCCTATCTGTGCTGAATGAAACACCACTGAAGTTCTAGAATTACTGTAGATGTCCTTCCATATCACTGTTGCAGTATTCTTCACCTAAGGGATCTCTTGTTAAGGACAGCACAATGTCTGGCCAGTATACCAAAGCCTTTAGCTCTTATAGGCACCATACGTCACACATATGCTCGCTGCACAAGATGTAGGGCATAAAGGTGACGTATGGACGCAAATACTCAGAACTTCTGCGAAGCCAGTCTGAACACCATTATCATAAGTCGGTCTGAATGCCCTTCTGCTGTGCTGGTTGCCAAGCCATTTTTCAAATAAGTGCCCCATCGGGGTTTCTACTCTTCTTTTTTTACTACTGTATGATATTGTATTCTTATCATCCAGAAAGGGAAAATGTCAGTGTGGGAGGCAGATTCCCCATAAAGACCGTCATGACCAGTGTCTTTTTTGCACGGGTGCTTCTTATGAATATATGCAGTGTTCTATCTGCCAGGCATTTGTGCCTAAGAATATTTGTCCATAGCTGTTGAGAACCAGTGACTTAAGCTGTTGGCTCAGGGTGCTGTGGTGGAATCCCTTCATTCTGAGGGCCAGCTGTCTGAAACAAAGAAAGCCAAAAAAGTTAAGTCCAATCCAGTTGCTGTACAGGCTCCACTGGATGTCTCTCAAAGAGTAATCAGAGCCCTGAAGACTTGTCCAGTGCTTGCTTCAGATTCCTCTGCCGCGACCCAATCAGAGGCCGGTATTGATCCAAATTTTTGCATGTCCTTGGAGGCTTTTACAATGTCTGCACCAGACATTGAGGGGTAGCCTCGGCTGATAATATCCGAGGGAACGAGGGACTGAAGGGGATTCCTCAAATTCTAGTGAGGGAGGAAATTCCTAACATTATTATTGAGTTGTTTCAAAGGTCTGACCCTTTGAGGGTTTTTTGGGCGGTGATCACACAAAGAAAAGAACAGAAGACTAAGCATATTTCTCCTGTTTTAAGGATCCCCAGAGTGAATGGCAGGATTTCACTCAAGGTTTGTTTAATGCTTTAATTGCCTTGAAGCCTCCTCAAGATGTGTCTGTCCCTGTCCCCCGTCCCCCCCCCCCCCATGTCTTTCACTCCTGTTAAGAGGCCTAGGGAATTGGATTCCTTGGATGGTAATTTGGATTCTGGGGAAGAATCCTTGACTTACTCTTCCAATATTCCTTTCCTCTGGACTACAGTTTGGAGGAAGTAGATTCTTTAAGTTCAGATTCTTCCATGGAAGAGTTGTTCTTTGGGGATACTGTTGCTTGCATGATAGATTATTTTAATTGGGACTGTTCCCAGGTCTGTGATATTCAAAAGTGGTATTATGGTCTCTTGCAAATGGAGTCTTCCAAGCCATCAGCTGTCACTCCTCTTCTGGCTGCCCTTTTGGATTATTTTTTTTGCAGCCTCTGTAGCCCTCGACTCTCAGCCTCTTGCACCAAAGAAGCCTGATAGGTTCTCCAAGGTGCCTGCAAAGTGCCCTTCTGCTGATCATTAAGTGGTATCAGTTTCTTCTGACAAACCATCTAAGTTGTTGCCATCTACAAAGCTTCTTCCTTCTGGTAAGGATAGACAAGCTGTGGAAATGTTTGGCAAGAAAGTTTATATTGCTGCCACCTTGTCTTTTAGGGCCATTAACTGCGAGACTTGTATGACCAGATATGGTTTGACCCTTCTTTCCCAAATTTCTAAGGTTATATCTAACCTTCCTGATTCTGAAGAGAAGGCTCCTGCCCTTTCCTTGTTAGGGTCCACTTCTCAAGTTGCCCATCACTCAGTAAAATGGGGTCTATATTAAATCCTCGAAGAGGCGTTCCATCGAACGCCTCTTCATCGACACGTAATCAGTGAAGTCACTAAACTGCGAACCTTCACAGCAGAGATTTCTTTCCCTAGGAAAGAAATCACTAGCCCTCAAAACACAAACAGATTACTGCAAACATAACAAAGTGGGGGGCTTTGCCCCCCACATCCCCCAACTAAATATACCAACTCCAAGATCGCACTATAGTGGAGAAAATGGCAAACTAACAGGGATAGCCAAGCGATTTCTTTCCCAGGGAAAGAAATCACTGAGGTGAACATTTGCGGTTTAGTGACTTCGCTGATTACGTGTCGATGAAGAGGCATTCGATGGAATGGTTCTTCAAGGATATGATATAGACCCGTAAAATGCAGCTATAACAGAGATGATGCCTATTCCAGGGCTGCTGCCTTTGGTTCAGTGACAAGGCCTTATTCCTGGTTACATCTTCTGGTTTTTCCTGATAATATCAAGGCCAGGCTTTTGAATAACAAAAATTACACCAAGGCAAGGAGCAGGTACCTTCAGATTTAATAAGTAGTTAGCGCTTTCCTCTTGAAAAATATCAAAACTTCCTCAGACAAAGTGCAACAGATCAAAAGCCATTTTAAAAAAGAACCACAAGGTCTGACATCATCATTTCAATTAACATTTAAAGACATGTCAGTAAACCAAACACAAAAACACAAAAAATGATATATATATATATATATATATATATACCCATATACCCATAATGAAATATGTTAAAAACATATTAAAAACATATAAACTGATGAAATGGAGTAGAACAATCAGGTTATGCCCTCACCCATTATCTTGATAAGGCCTTTAATTTTAAAATACACCCAATGGATGCAAGCTCATTTAATCCTGGCCACCCAACCGCTTTTAGACGGAGAATCCAATACAATTCTTTTTCTTCCAACCAAAGTATTTTTAATATGTTTTTAACATATTTCATTATGGGTTTTTTTTTTCCCCATATAATTTTTGTGTGTTTTTTTTGTGTTTTTGTGTTTGGTTTATTTGGTTTACTGACATGTCTTTAAATGTTAATTGAAATGATGATGTCAGACCTTGTGGTTCTTTTTTAAAAATGGCTTTTGATCTGTTGTACTTTACAGGATCTCCAGTTTATCACTTGTCTTTTACAGAGTCTGAGGTTCACCATAAACCTCCAAAAATTGGTTCTGAAGCTTTCCCAGGATTATGTTTTCCTCAGATGCAGGCTTCAGCCCATTCACATGCTGGCATTTTCTTCCTGCCCCCATGGCTCTGTCTGACAACCTTTTTCCAGCCCCTTCTTCCTCTGTCCTCTGTCACAGCCAGGGAATTTCTCTGGGTTCTGAGATGTATGGCTTCCACATTCTCATGCTCCCTCTTGCCAGGCTCCAGGTGAGGAAGATTCAGTGGAACCTCAGATCGGTGTGGCTTTAACATTGTCACCCCTTGGAGTTCCTTGTTCCTTTTCTTTCTTGTCTTAAGCTTGAGCTTTTTTGGTGGATTCATCAGCTCTGGCTCAATCCAGAGCTTCCTTTCAAGCTCCAGTTCCCACGCAGGACTTTTCATTGATGCTTGAGATGGGTGGGGTGGTTCTTATGGCCCCCTAAAGGTCCAAGGTCTCTGGCCACCTCATCAGAGGTTGGATCATATCAATATAAAAGAAGTGAGAGCTCTGCTTTTGGCTATTCAAGCTTTTCATTGTCTCTTTCATCCTGGTATGTCAGCAAGCAGTGGGGCACAAGGTGCTATCTCCTTTGTAGACTGGCTCTTCATGTCTGGGATCTAGCTATCCAGTATGAAGTGACTTTTCAGGCAGTTTACATTCCTTTTGAGCACAGTCTAGTGGTCGATTCTTTGAACAGGTCCAGAACACAAGCTTGACAAATGAATGCTTCACAGACAGGTGTTCCTGGAGCTGTCCGTTGGTGGGCTATAACTCCAGTAGATCTCTTTGCTTCCCTTCTGAACAGACAACTTCCTCTATTCTGTTCCAGAGACCCCCTAGGGCTTTTTCAGTTCTGAGTGTTTGCATCTGTACATCACCTTTATGCCCTGCATGTGACGTACGGCACCTATAAGTGCTGAAGATTTGGGTATACTAGCCAGATGTTGGGCTATCCTTAGCAGGAGATACCTTAGGTAAACACTACTGCAGCAGTAAAATGGAAGGACAACTACTGTTATGGTAACATTTTACACAATTGTACTGTGCAAGCTAAACTGTCCTGGATCCATTCAGGAGGACACACTTCAGATAAATGAGTACCATCCTTTTATCACAAATAATGTGAAAGAAAATTGACATCTTGTGACAATCCATTTTCCATACCCACCTTCAGGCAGAATATCTGATATGTATATTATGTAAATGTATGGGTGTGCTTGTTGATCGCAGTAACACAGACATCTGAGATAAGAATATACCTGAAGCATGCATCAGAAGGGGCAGCTACTTTTACAGCTACCTTAAGTTATTTACTGATGTATTCTGTGTTAATACATTTCCGATTGATGCATCAGTATATCAGTGTACAGCATCAGTTTTATGAACTGAGTTGAAAAATATTTATCTTTTTATTAGTGATGCATTGTAGACACTCAGCCCAACTAACATCAGTTGCTCATACATTTCAGTCCATACACGGAGCTTGAAAGATCCAGATCCTCATCATTGACTTGAATTTCTTAACAATCTTCAGGAATATTGCAGTTTGTTATCCCAGTTGTTATATTTTTGTTTTAAGCTTTTAGGAGCATCAGGTTTTATACTATATAAACAGCTTTCCTAGTGGTAACATTTTGTTACATCCTTGATTAAAACAAAAAAAAAATAAATGACTGGGTTGGTGAACAGAACTAGGGTTAAGCGGGTGCAAGGAAGCAAAAGAACTGTTTGGATTATATAATAGGGATATGCTCCAATATCAGGGAATAATATAGACTACAAGAGAGATGGATGTTGCTGCCTCATCCATCTTCTGGTTTGGAAATCTTATATCACTGATGGGATATTTCATGGAACTGAGAACAGATAGGGCTATAAAATTAGGATACTTAATACAGCACACAGAATTACACAATAATTATAAAAATAAATCAGAGGAATTCAGGCAGGATTTGGTGAAAAGGCTAGGTGGATATGTTACGAAGGATTAGTAGGTGGGAAAGTGTGCAGGGCTTCAAAGTATCCAACTAAATTGAGACAGTTTAGGATATTTTCATGGAAATGTTTACCTAGATATTTTATACTCTATGTAGATTCCAAAGAGTTTTTATTCAAGTTCGTGGTAATTGAAGATGTGTGAGGAGTGAGATTACAAACTGTGAGCACATCTTTTGGGAGTGTGTAGAGCTGACGGAGTTTAAAGCTGCACTGCAAATTGCCCTGGTGCAAATGCTGGTTGAACATTCCAAACGTACTACAGATATGATGATACTAAGTTGGAGTAGGGAAGTTAGAATGTCAGGACATAAGAAAGCCTTATTAGCTTTAATTATGTTAGCAGCCAAAACATTGATAACCAGAAAGTGTAAATCAAGGGTTAGGCTGATCTTGGAATATATGTTAGGAACTATAAAGGTAATAAAGCACTTGGAGGAGAGCTTATTAATCAGGGAGAAATTTAAAAAAAAAAGATGTTTTCCCATGTGTGGAACCATTACCTTCACAGTGGGGACCAGAGTGATGAAATGAAAAGGAAAGGAACTTTACAGGGAGTTGAAACAGAGGCAAACATAAGATTGGTGAATGGTATGTAGATTTATTGGTTGTAAATTCAGTAGATAATTCATTGTAATAGTTGTTGATGATTTCGGATGCATTCTGTGATTAATTATGCTCAGTAAAAAAAAAAAACAGTAACATGCAAAACATAAATGGTTGATTCCACCATTGAATATAAAATCTTTCAAAATTAACTCATAGCCAACAACTGTGCCTGTCATATTATCTCAACACTGTTGCTGACCCTCCTTTTTATCTGTTCAGCTTTTTATATTCTGTTCCTCTAATCGTATTATTTAATCATTAGCTTTAATGCATATGTTCGCCATTCTCACTGCTGCAGGAGCCTTTAAGGCTGTATGTGTTGTGTCTTGCCCAAGACAAAACTGTGGTCAGCTTCCAAAAGCTCTGGTTCTGTCCAACACCACTCTGACTGCTGATTGGTAAGCCTTGAGCAGGGAAAATCAGCAGTCAGAGTGGAAAACCTTCATTATTTTTTTTACTGACTCATGAAAAAGCAGTTCAGATGCTTCACAAGAATAGCAACCGGGATTTCAGCTCATTTCTGGCCAATAAACCCCCTTTGGGAGAACTCTTTCGCACTGACATTATTTATTTTAAATGTGTTTTGTGTGTGTGTGTGTGTGTGTGTGTGTGTGTGTGTGTGTGTGTGTGTGTGTGTGTGTGTGTGTGTCTGTGTACAAATGTACTATTTTCTTTTTTAATGTGTATATATGTTGCGGTCCCTTTTAGAAACTCGATATTTCTTAATCACTTTCTATTTCATGTCCTGTGAGACCACTGTCTTTATCTTTGGCTAGTGTGGGGGCTTCTTTGATGTAGAAATGTGCTACTTATGCAAACTTTGTAGGGCAGTGTTTCAGTTGAATAGGGACAGTGACAGGGCATGTAGTGCTTGCGTTCACACTGTGAAAACTTACCTGCCATTTATTCTGTCAGACTAATTTTACTTTTAAAAGGTTTCTGTGTTTCTGACACATTTTTAGTATACTGTTTGTGCATTACTGTATTTTGGGGACTTTTGTCTTTATGGATAAATGTAAGTGTGCTGCTTGTGTGGACTTTTAACAGCTTACCTTCTGACCCACTTGTTCCAGTGATCCTAACAGCATCAGATGCATTATTAGTCACAGAACGAATACTTACCATGCTCCTGCGTGTCCGAATTTCACAGTTCCTAGAAAGAAAAAACAATTTACTTGAGAGCAGATGTCAATGACACAGGTTCTGTCTGTGCTTCAGCCAGTGGTGGGTGAACCTGCAGTGGCTATTTGTTTTTCTTGAAACCACTCACTTACCTCTCCAGTGTCCTGTGGTGTAATTCTTTTGGCCACCATGAAGTTGGGGTCAGCCACATCTTCCATCTCTTCCCGTGTGCAGACTGAACGTAGGAGAACCATCTTTACTGGGACACACAGTTTCTCTGGGGAATGCTACTGGATGTGTCCTAGGAGAAGAGACCTCTTAAAGGGACACAGACTCCTCTCCTAGGTGGTCACAGAAGGTATCTGTTAAGAAAAAAAACAAAGGTTAAACATTGTTTACCTGAAGACATGGTGGTATCTATAAGTAAAGATGATTTTCGTACCTTTTTTTGATCATCTTTATTGAATTATCATTTATGACACAAACAATCATACATTTATATAAATGAAAACAAACCACACTGACATATTCTCAGTTAGAAACATTATACATTACATATAATCTTCTGTGCAGTCACTGTCAATCTAACATTGTATAATTCACTCATTTCCTGCCTTCCCTTAAAACCTTATTCATCCTCAAAAACATTGCTCTGCACCTCTTATCCCAACAATTCCTATTTTTTTCTATGTAATTTGCTCCTACTCTTTTCTAAGGATCCCACTTCCATGTCTTTTATCTCTGTTACCATATTCACTACTACAAATATGATTGGTTTAGACCTGATTTCTATTTTCTAGTAATTAATTTTTTTGGCAGTCACCAGAATTAAACTTAACAAGGCCTTACTTTGTCTAGGCAATTCAGATCCTGTATCCCAGCTCAACAAATTATTTCCTTAGTTACGCCAATTTGCTCGCCCAGTATTTCTGACAAAGAAGTCTTTAGAGAATTTTTAAAGCCCACCAACTCATTACACTCCCAAAAAATATGTACCCAAGTACCTCTTTCTTCTCCATCACACCTCCAACATTTGCAGATTACCTGAGGAAAAAATCATTGGCGTGTGCTTAGGGTACAAAAATAACCATGCAAACACTTCAAGTAAAAATCCTAAATCTTCTGCACTTTGTTGTAAATTTGGGAGCCATACATGTATCCTCCCATTGTTTCTTTGTGAATTATTTATCCAGTCTCTCTTCCCAATTTTTTTCTAACCTCTTCTGATTGATTCCTGTGGTTATCATGCAATATTTTATATACCATACTAGTTATCCCTTTTTTAACAGAATCTTATTTTCTAGATTCAGCTGAAAACTCTACCGGTGCTGATCTTTCACTTAGGATTCCCCTAACCTTTCTCTTTGCCTATACTCGGGTATCAGTCCTTGATAGGGAAGGCATTATCTAGCCTACAGTCAAAATTTGTTCCTCTCCTCTTTCCATTCTATTACCTTTCTAATTATTTGCTCTCAATACCTTGGCTCTTTTGCCAGATTTCTCCAGTAAATTCTTGCCCCATCTTGCCTATTCTCTGTACCCCCTAATTACAGATATCTCTGTCTGCAGAATCTCCTTTTTACATTCATGTGTTGGCTTAGTTCTTAGAATACTTTGAGCTACTTTATGAATATAATATTTTGTATGGCTGTTATATTCCTGTTAAGGATCTGTGTCAAAAATTCCACTCTCTCCTTATTTCTTTAGCCCTCCCTCATTTCATCATTATCATACCTCTCAACTTGGAAACATCAAAAGTCTAGACAAAGACCCATGAAAAATAGGTTCAAATCTGTACACTGATAAACATAAAGATTGCATACATAATTATGTAACCCCGTCCACGTCAATGGAGTTGTAGGATACCAACTTTCAAATGCAAACTGAAGGACAGACAACCAAAATATGGCCCTCCAGACCCTGTAGTAAATGTTAACCATTTTTTTGAAATGTGTAGCAATTATGTTCACTGGGAAGGGAGAAGATGATGAACCTTAGGATTTTGTTTTTGGTGACTTGCAGTATGTGGGTTTTGTGGTAAAAGTAGGGCATTTACTGGTAGGCAATATTCTAATCTTAGTAAGTTAATATTATAGTTTGTTAGGACATCCAAACGTCAATCTCCATGGGCTGCTGATCAGTGGCGTAGGTAGAATTTGTGCCACCCGGGGCTGTCTTTGAGTTTGCCGCCCTTCCTCCCTCACATAATCATGGTCAAATGGGGCCCCCCCATACACAGCCTTCCCCCCCTGCAGCCATTCCATTGTCCCATTACGTGGCTATTTCGCCTCATTTACTATAAACACTAATGTTCATACTGCTTTAATTCTACAATGATTATTTGGATTTCATTTAAAACTTTTATTTGTCATTTTATATCACAAACACTAACAGACATCTGCTAAACAAAACAAGACAGTCTCGCAATGAAAATAGACTTAGTATTAAAACTTTTCTGCCCTCGAAACTCACATTCATTGAAACAGCATTGAAACCCACATTCAAAGAAAATGCATGTGCCCCATGACAGATAAAGGTTACCTATGGGCTGTTTTCAAATCATAGGCACCTTGCACACGAAACATACATGTGTTCTTTGATACACCTTCCTGACTGTATTAAATTATATTCCTTGTATAATTCAGCACAATTGTTAGAGTGAGTTTTAAATTTATTGTTTTGAACATTTTTTCAGTAAGCAATGAAGCAAAATGCATGAACCAGTAATGACAAAACTGCCCATTTCAGAACATTTCCATCATAAAAGTCTACACAATCTTCCACAGTCCACCAGTATCAGTAAGTATGCACAACCTCTGCAGAAGTAAATGTCGTCTGAGTACAAAAGAGGGAAGCAAAGATGATCTGAAATGGAACCTGTACACTCAAACAGCTCTAATACATTGGCAAGTCATGGCAAACTGCACTCCATCATTTAGGTTTATGATGTCACTGTCAACGACGGCAGGATGCATAGTGCAGTATGTGCACATGCATGCACACTGGTAACTTAGATGCTATAACAGCAACCAGTAATTAACCAAAAGATTTCCACAGCTACACACTTGCATTCAGCTACAGAAAAGCACTATACCTCTAACCTGTTCAGATTTTTGCCTTGTATTTTTAACTCTATCCCTCATAAAATTTGTGGTTTCCTGATACACCATTGATGGCTGAAGTCATGAAACAATTACAGACATCTGATTTTCTCCATTCATAACCTTTGGAAAATGCATACTAACTCAAAATCTGTTTTTTTTTTCCTAGCAGCTTTCTAAGTTTATAGGAGCAATAATCCAAATCTGTCCCTATTTTTGGGCCTTTAACCCCCATAATTTTTGTCTTTGTCCAGATTTCTTGAGCTAAGAGGTCGACTGGTATGATAACATCCTACAGAAACATACACAATTACAACTGTTAACTTTCTGCACTTCTTTAATTCTCCAAATCTCGTAGATCATCCCATTTAAAGACGACCACCTAAGTAGCTAGAGTATTTACAATCAACATTGCTGTACAGTGGCGGACAAAACTCACGACATATGCCATCACACAAATGTCAAAAATACAGCCAGAAATAATCAAGTTTATTAAGGTGTTTTATCACAAAAGACTGCTTACAGAAGGTAAAACCAATATAAATAACCTGCAAACAAGTAAAACAAATTAAAACAATTAGAGGAATTCAGTAGATTATTATAGCTTCCAACCTAAACTACAACAGTAGTTTAAAGATATCCATAATTTATTAAAATCAGATCTTTGGCATATCCTTCTCTAGTGTACATCATTAGGAAGAATTTTCCTCATTTTAATTATTAAAAGTTCACTTTCCTTGCAGTTCCACACTGAAAGGGTGTGTTCCACATTCAGGGTTATTATTTTTTTTTACTTGCCCTTTTGCTAATACACAGTAAATAATTACTGAGGACATTTCATCCATCAAGTCAACTTCCTGGTGAAGTTGTTAATAAGCTGTTATTATATTCCACGTTTTAGCAATTTGTTCCATATTACTACAGACAGTGTTTTACATTTTGGAGATAAGAAGGTTAAGAGCATAGCTGTCCACATGGCATTACTCCTTGTCTAAAGAAATGTAGTCAGAAAAGCAAAGATGTGATACAGCAGGAGCATCCATATACTGTGGACTGTGGTCAAAAATAAATTTAATAGTTAACATGTCTTTACCATTTTCAGAGCAAACACTGAACCTTGGATTTGTTCAACTCCCACAAGGAATCCATTCATTACAAAAAATGTACTGCTCAAAAGAACTATAGAAAGCTATAACTGATTGGCATAAAGTCTTTTACATGTTAAGTTGCAAACATACATTACATACAACTGCAGAGCGCACACTTGCATTTTGAAAGATGAAGTGGTATAGACATTATTATTTCTACACTACAAATTACAGTTTGCAAATTGCTATGAAATCTTAAACGCCCGAGATTGTCCATGGCCCCTAACACGTGAAGCTAAGGTGCTAACAATAGTTACCTTTAGAACAGCAGCCACATAGCTTTGTTATAAGCCACATGGCAGCTCTGCAGTCTCCTCCCCACTTAATTGTCTTGCTCTGATAACAGCCTGCTAGGTAAAAGGTTGTGGCGGAGAACCCTGATTTGCATAATATGGAAATTGTTAAAACAGTGGTGTATAACTTCCTTAGAAAAAAATCTCAAAAGAAAAATAAGAGTATGTAAAGAAACACAAAAAGTACTGACAATGTTGTATTAAAACCACTTGTCAATAGCTTTGATTTTTGCCTTTGAGAAAAAGTCAAGTAAAAAACAGTTACACAAATAGCAACATTAAATATTTACCCATCGCCTAGCCATCCACTGCCATTATTGGTATTCTTAAGGATACCACTGCCGAAAACACAGCATCCAACACAAGTTTTCAAATCAAAGTTAAGACTGTTAGAAAGCAGACACCATACATTCCAGTCAGCAAGCTAGCCATGCAATAGAAAACACTTCATGACTAATTATTACCATTAAACAAGGATCGCAAATGCATTCCTTTTAGGCTCATAGGTTCATTGGTGTGTACTAGGCTGATGGCCCTGGAGCCGCCTAGCCCATAGGATTACCTTAGCATCGTGCGACTCAACCTTAGTTCCCAGTGCCATGGTCGAGTAGAGCCACTGGAGTGATCCCCAGGGTGAATTTTCTTTTTCCCATCCACTCATCAAGATTTCTCTTGAAGAGGGCCAGTGAAGTGCTCCACTTGACATGGGTGGGAAGTCTGTTCCATAGCATGGGCAGTCTCTGGGTTATGAAACTGTCCCTCCAGCTTGTTCTGTTGATTGTGGTAATGAGGTTGAGGTCTCTGGACCATGTAGTGCGGAGGGACTGGGATTTCTTTAGATGTAGCATTTCTAACAGAGTTCGGTTAGATATGGCTTTGTAAGTCAAGCAGAGCTCGCCTAAAAGTAGGCGATATGAGACAGAGAATAGTTGGAGTTTTTTGAGTCTGTCCATATAGGGCAAGTGTTTAAGGCCCAGGATCCTCTTTGTGAGGTACTTTTGCGGCCTGTCCAGTTGTTGCAGGTGTCTAGTGAGAGGACATGCCAAATGGGGCACTGTACTCGGTGATTGGCCTAATGAGGGAAGAGTAGAGGGAGACAGTGACTTCTTTCTTCCTGGATGCAAAACCCTTAGTAATGAGATGTGCCAGATAGAAGGACTTTCTGACCACAGTGGCAATGTGGTGGTCAAAAGAGAGGTTGCTGTCAACCTGTGTTCCCAGATCTCTTATAACACCTTCTGTGTTCAGTGGACTACCATCGATGTGGTAATTCATGGGAACCATTTTTTTTCCAAAGGGGATGATGACACATTTTTTGGCATTGAGCTTAAGGCCATGGTTCTGACAACAGTTGTTGGTCTCAGTGAGGCCTTTCTATAGGATGTCAGCATCACTTGGGGAGTTAATTATGGCTCCCAACTTGCAATCATCTGTGAACTTTGTCAGCCAGAGTCCCTTTGTGTTGGCCTGAACTTCAGAGAAGTAGATACCAAACAGGAGAGGACCCAGGACCGAACCCTGTGAGACTCCACTCATGAGTGGTCGGCAGTCTGACTTGGAGTCAGCTACTTTCACACTGTAGGTTCTATCTGTGAGCCAGTTTACAACCCACCTAGTGATATAGGGGTTGATGTCTAGCTTAGTGAGTTTTTCTATGATTCCTGAGTGGGGAATGGTATCAAAGGCCTTGGCCAGATCAAGGTAGGCTGTATGAACCACCTTGCCTTCATCCACAGCTTTGGTGACCGAATCATACTAATCTCACTTTGTGTTTTGTTTTTATTTATCAGCATTTCACTTCCTCTTAAATGGTAAATAGCACCCAAACCACCCAGTAACTGCACCAATAACACACATCATCCAACACAACAAGTTTTCAAAGTTAAGACTATTAGAAAGCAGGCACCTTACATTCCAGTCAGCAAGCTAACCATACAATAGAAAATATTTCACAAATAATTATTACCAGTAAACAGGGATCGCAAATGCATTTCTTATGAATTAATGTTAAGTTGTCTATCTTGTCTTCATTCTTGCTGGTTGGGTTCAGAGCCGATCCTCGGCTTCGACTCGGCCATCTTCAAAAGCTCGAGAGCTGCTTACTGGCTCGAGGCCCCCCTATATCCCATGATGCCTGTCGCTAGATACCCAGATCTCGTTTGCCGCTTCTGCTACGAGGTTGCGTTTACTGGCGCAGGTCGTATATTTTCTCTTTTTTCACTATATTTAGGACTTTTTTGTACTTTAGTTTGTTAGTGTGTCCCCCCCCCCTTAAAAACTTGTTTTCTCCTTAGAGAGTTTTCCTCTCCCTCCCCACTCCCATTTACCTTTTCAAAGTAAGCCGCTTTAGTTAGAGGCTTATCATTGTTTTATTTTTTAAAGTAGACAAAGTTCATTAGAAATTTTGGTGAAGGATCACCAGCCAAGACTCAGTCAGTGAAACCCTCTAGGCCATCGAAGCAGTCGGCTCCCAGCTCGGAGCCGTCGCGAGTATGGCTTTTGCTTCAACTTCGGTTCCGGCTGGAAACGAAGCACCTATCTCTACGTGAACTTCGTCTCCGACCGGAGCCGAAGTACCTATCTCCCAGTCGGCCCCGACTCTTCCGTCGGAACCGTCAGGGGCTCGAAAACGCTCCAGGTCACCATCCTTGGAGTCGATACACTCGGCTCCAGGGTCACCCTTACTGCAATCTGAGCGTAGTCATCGGTCCCACTCTTCTCGGTCATCTAGGTTATCTGACCATGATTTGGAGAGAGTGGTGAGCAGGCTTTTAAAGTTGCAGGCCCTGGCAAAAATGCTATCCAGCCCCCCTCATCAGGGCTCGGCTCTACCTGTTTCTCCCATAGTTCCTCCTTCAACTCATCCCTTGAGTTTGGAGCCGGAGCATGCTGTGGCTGGAACCGTGGGTCCGTCGGCGCCGATACCTCCCCTTTCGGTTCCGTCGTCGGCTCCGATCTCTTCCATGGTGCCGTCCTTGGAGGAATCTAGGTGCCGGGACTCCCTCGTCGGCTCCGAGGGGACGAGTGGCATCGGAGCTTCGGCGCAGGTGAGTTCAGCTCCTACATTGGCTTCGGAGCCTTCTCTCTCGGTACCGGGAAGGATTCCGGTCTCTTTGGAGCCAGAACCTTCTCTGGTATCGGGAAGGGGTGCCTTCGAGGTCATGAGGAGTGTGCTAGCATCTGAGTCAGCCTCACGGTCAGCCTCATCGGCTCCTCCCCCCATGGTGCCTGCTCCTGCCTCTGCCCCTCCTTCAGACCCGAAGCGTGGGGAACAAGCGCTCCAGGGTACCCCATTGGGTGTATCTTCCTCTTCCGGGGCCTCCCCCGTTCATTTAGAAGAGTCTCCTCGAAAGAGGAAATGCAAGTAGAAGCATGTTGACTCCCCTGAGTCTGTCACTTCAGATACTGACTTGGAAGAGTCGGAAGGGTCCCCGAGATCCCCCTATGAGGACGTCTCCTTCTCAGACATCCTTGAAATCCTTAGGCAGAGGGGGAACTGGACTACCCTTAACCCTTCCGAGGATGAGTCGGTATTCCTGGACGCGTTTGGTTCCCGACCCTCCACCTCCTGGGTGTCTCTGCCTTTCGATCCACTGATGTCGGTGGTGGCTCGAAAGGCGTGGTCAACTGCAGACTCAATGGAACCAACTCCCCGTAGGCCCACAAAATTCATCACTGCCCCTCAAGTCAAGAAATTTCTGACCAAGGGTGTTCCCGTGGATGCCATGGTGGTAGCAGCGGCCACTAAAAAGGAGTTGGCTGAAACTTCTTCGTCTGTCCATCCCCCTAATAAGGAATCTAGGATGATGGACAGATATGGGAAGCGGATGTTTTCCTCAGCGACCTTTTCCATGAGGTCTCTGAACTATTTGTGCCATTTTACCCGCCTTCAAAGGGATCTCCTTAAAGAGCTAGGAGATACCCTTCAAGAACCATCAGCTGCGAGGGCTCAAGCTAAGATTGCCTCCCAGCTGGCGACGTTAAATTCTGTAGTAAACTCCTCCATGCGGCTCATCTCTTATGCAGCAGATGGAGCGAGTAGGGCCGCAGGCACAGGTGTGGCTTTGAGGAGACATGCTTGGATGCGGTTATGCAACTTTGTGGAACCCTTCAAGACGTCTTTCACCAAAACCCCCTTTGATGGTTTTGCTCTGTTTGGACCACAGATGAAGGATACCCTTACCAGGTGTGAGCAGGAAGGCAAGACTCTCTCTGCCATTGGAGTCCGTTTTTCCACTCCTTCAAGACCGTATCCCAAGGGTCAGAAGAGTGGGAAGATGTGGTTCCGGAAATCCCAGGGAGCTGTGCCTGACACACGTGGAGAGTTCCCCTCCAGGGGCAGAGGAGGGAACAGCAATAGATGCCGCCCTAGGGCAGGGGGGGGGTCCGCAAAATCAGGGCCAAAGAGAATCCTTCTCTGACAAGCCCTTCCAGCATCCCTGAAGTGCTGCCCAACTGTCCACCTTCGGAGGCAGTTGGGGGAAGATTATTGCTGTACCCAAAAGCCTGGCAAAGTATAATACAAGACAAATGGGTACTTTCTATCATATCCGAAGGCTACAAAATTCCCTTCTTTTGCACTCCACTCTTTTCCAACAAATCCCTTCCAGATGTTCCACCCAATCTAAGGGATCAAGCAGTTCAAGAAATTTCAAAACTGCTAAGAAATAAAGCCATCCAGTCAGTCCCAGCAGACCAACAAGGATCTGGAACTTACTCAAGGTTCATTTTGATACCAAAAAAGACGGGACTGGAGACCCATTCTGGATCTCAGCAGACTAAACAGGTCTGTTCAAAGAACGAAGTTCCGGATGGTCACGCTACAGTCCATTTTACCCTTTCTGGGTCAGGACAATTGGATGTGCTCCATAGATCTTCAGTACGCGTACTACCATATCAAAATGCACAGACGCTCCAGAAGATTCCTCCGCTTCCGGCTGGGAGCCAGTCATTATCAGTTCAGAGCGCTGCCCTTTGGTCTCACCACAGCCCCCAGGGTGTTCACCAAATGTTTGGCAGTAGTCACCACTCACTTGAGATGGCAAGGATTCCAGGTGTTTCCATATTTAGACGACTGGCTCCTTACTGCAACCACCAGGCATCACCTGCTGCTAGCCAGAGACTACACCATCCAAACGTGCTCTACTCTAGGCATCACAATAAATTTTGAAAAGTCTGCATTGTCACCTTGTCAATCTATCAACTTTATAGGCGCAAATTTAAACACAAAGGACATGTCAGCGACTCTCCCAGCAGACAGAGTGTTAGCCATTCGACGAAATGTGCAGGTCTTATTAGGTTGCAAAAAGATTCAGGGCAGATTTGTCCTAAAAACATTGGGTCTCATGACAGCGGCTATAATAATAGTTCCCATTGCACGTTTTCACATGAGGATTCTTCAGTGGATGTTGTTCACACAATGGTCCTTCCAGCAACTCCCAATGTCTCATATGATGATGATCACACAGTCATGCAAAAAACAACTTGTTTGGTGGATGGTTTCCCCATCATTACACCAGGGCAGACCATTCATTCTTCCTCCTCCAGTAGCTACGGTGACCAAGGACGCCTCCCTGATCGGGTGGGGGGGGGGCATTTTCAGGGCAGAACAGTCCAAGGCACCTGGCAGCCTTACGAGTACCATCTGCATATCAATGTCTTGGAGATGAGAGCCATGCTTTTAGCATTGCAAGCTCTTCAGAACTCTCTTCCCACCGGGACCATTGCAATTCAAACAGACAATATGTCAGTGGTATGATACATCAACAAGCAGGGCGGAACCAAGTCGTACCCCTTATGTCGAGAAGCACTCAGACTTTGGCAGTGGGCGATCTCTTCCCAACGGTTTCTGATAGCAGCGCACATCCCTGGGAAGTCCAACGTTATAGCAGACAGGCTGAGCAGAGCAATTCTTATGCCTCACGAGTGGTCTCTCAATCAGACTGTGGCGGACAAAATCTTCCGCAAATGGGGTCAGCCTTGCTGCGACCTTTTTGCCACCCCTTCGTCAGCCTTGCTGCTACCTTTTTGCCACCCCCTTCAACAGCAAGTGCAACAATTTCTTCTCTCTCCTTCCTCTCCCCGGGCACCGCCCCAGAGACGCTATAGTTCACGATTGGCTCCAGGGACTTCTTTATGCATTCCCTCCATTTCCCCTGATTCCCAAACTAATTCAGAAAGCTACCACATTGGGATGCAAGATGATCCTCATTGCCCCTTACTGGCCTCGACAAATTTGGTTCCCTTTCCTGCATCATCACCTTCTGGAGCAGCCCTGGACCCTGGACCCAATTCCAGAACTCCTGATCCATCAATCGAGCGGGCTGCATCAGTCTCTCCAGCTCACTGCTTGGTTTCTCCACTTCCAACCTTAGCCAGGCTTCCCAACATCTCTCATTCGGTGCGTGAAATCATCTTATCCTCGCATAAGTCGACCACTAGGAAAACTTATGCTAGCAAGTGGGAACGTTTTTCCTTATGGGCAGAGAACAGGAAGATAGATCCCTTTTCAGCCGCTGTGCACCATATTTTAGAATTTCTAGCAGAACTTTTTCGAACAAGATCCTCTTCTGCCACGATTAGAGTTCAGCTAGCTGCAATTTTAAACTTTCATATGGGCCTATCTGATTCCAGCATCATGTCCCATAAACTTTGTAAAGCTTTCTTAAAGGGACCACTCTACTCAGGCCCCCAGTAAGAGATCCCCCGCCTCCGTGGGATCTGAATTTGATTCTAGATTCCCTGATACTGCCCCCCTTTGAACCGGCAGCTTCCTGTTTCTTTCTTGGAAAACCCTTCTGGTCGCATTTACGTCAGCCAGAAGAGTTTCTGAACTTCAGGCTCTTTGTGTTCATCCTCCTTACCTAGTTTTTCACAATGATAGAGTTTCTCTTCGGACTAACCCTTCCTTTCTTCCAAAGGTTACTTCTGATTATAATTTGAATCAGTCCATTGAACTACCTGTGTTCTTTCCAAATTATTCCAACAAGGCAGAATACAAGTTACATCAGCTGGTCGTCCATAGACAATTACGCTTTTACTTGCATAGAACCAAGCAAATCAGAAAATCAGACCAGTTGTTCCTGTCTTACACTGAGGGAAAACAAGGCATACCGGTGTCAAAAGTCACCTTATCTAAGTGGTTGACTTCTACTATTACCTTTATATATCAGTTAAGAAATAAAGAGCTTCCTGCTAAACCCAAAGGTCACTCCACCAGAGCTCTAGCTACTTCTGTGGCTTTTCAGGCCGGATTGCCAATGGAAACTATTTGTGCAGCAGCTACATGGGCTAATCCACATACCTTCATTTCACATTATAAACTGGATGTGGCTTCCAGAAGCAGAGCTTATTTTGGTTCCACTGTTCTGAAGAGTTTGTTCCAAAGAGCCACCCAGGATTGAGGTGCTAGGGATGCTGTCCCAACCAGCAAGAATGAAGGCGAGATAGACAACTTAACATTAAGAAGTTATGTACCTACCATAACGTTCCATGTTAGTTGTCTTCTTCTCGCCTTCTTTCTTGCGTCCCACCCTTCATCCCCCTATCCTAGTAGACCGAGAAGAGTTCCTTAGGTTTGTTGATCACTGGCTGAGTCTTCTCTGGCTATTACTTCTGTCAGTCTCTCCAGTAGGTTCCTGTATCCTGCTAAATTTACTGTATTATTATAATTGTTATTATTATGTCTGTAGTTAGGTTACCAAACGAGATCTGGGTATCTAGCGCCAGGCATCATGGGATATAGGGGGGGCCTCGAGCCAGTAAGCAGCTCTCGAGCTTTTGAAGAGAACCCAACCAGCAAGAAAGAAGGCGAGAAGAAGACAACTAACATGGAACGTTATGGTAGGTACATAACTTCTTATTCTAATCTCACCTTGTATTTTGTTTTAATTTATCAGGATTTCTGTTTCTCATAAATTGTAAATAGCACTCAAACCACCCTGTAATTGCCACATCCTTTTTGGTTGGCAGGTGCCGCAAGTTGCGGGTGGGCTGCAGACATAAACATCTGTTGTTTTTTTTAACTTTCCCAGACCCAGTCTCAAACAAGCAGTTAGGCACTGCCTCATGATGCGTGATGACATCAGGGTCAATGAAACAAGATTTAAAGGGGCCACTCGGAAATTCGTGGCACCCCATTATTTTGCCCTCAAAACCAGTAAATACCGAGGAATTCTGTATGGTTTAGAGGTATGAGTATCCTTTTTTGCTGTGCATTATAGCTTTCTGCTTGTGCTTTGTATAGGAGCCTGTGCTGTGTGGCTCTAAAATATCCCTTCAAATCAGGTAATTCCAAACCGTCTTGTTTTGTTCTAAGAATCACCTTATCCCCCTTGACTCTTGCTCTCTTCTCTTTCAACTCTGTTATAATTTCTTGTATCCACAAGTTCTCCTCTGGTTGATAGAGATATGGTTACCTGTGTATAAAGCTAAAGGGACTTAAAAACATTTTTACTGCATTTATCTTGCTATTCATATCCATAAACAAGAGCTTCCATTTCCTCAGTTCTTTGTATTAACTTTTGCTTAGTCTTTTCCCACATATCCTTAGCCATAACAGAATCCTTTTTAATCCATACTCCTAAGTACTTCATTTTATCATGTGCCCATAAATATAGGTTTTGCTGAGCCCATTTGTGTGTGGGTACATAGTTTCATCTGTAGCCTTTGTTTTATCTTTATTAAATGTATATCCTAAAAAGACTTGAAACTGTCTCAGAATGTTCTGCAACATTGAAATCTTTCTTTTTTTCTGGTTTTATCAGGTGCAAAGTATTATCCGCAATTAAAGCCAAATTTTCTTCATTACCATATCAATTATATATCTGAATTTCTTAATCCCTGATTTTCTTTGCCAGTTGCTCCAAATATAATGCATATAAAAAGGGGAACAAAGACACACCTGATTTTTCCTCTGTTCAGACAAAATTTAGAGAGGAACCCCCACTTTAATTTTTACTTCCGATCCCTCCTATATCCTCCTAATTAACCATATTATTGTGTCAGGGAATGCAGGTTCTTCCATTGCCCTACTCATAAAATCCCAGCTTACTCCATTGAATGTTCTCTGCATCAAGACCCACCAACAGTAGTATTTTCTTACATTCTGCTTCCTATCGTGATCATCATTGCTATGTTACTGTTGTTAAATGTTTTCCTCCCCTCCACAAAACCACATTGATCCATATCTTTCAATTTTGGCAACACCTTTGCTATTTGTTTAGCCATTATAGACATAAATACTTTATAATCATGGTTTAGAATGGAAATATGCCTACACAAAGCTGGATCTGATAGGTCTCTTTACCATCTTTAGGTATTACAGCTACCAACAGCTTTCTTCCAGGATGTTGGTGCTTCCACTCCTTTTAAATTACTATTAAAACCTTCCATATCTTTATCACTTTTCCCTCATTACTTCCAAACTTCCACAGGAATACCATTTATTCCTGGATATTCTCCAGTAGATTGGTTATACCATCCATCCCCCATCCTCATCCCCTTTTTCCCATTTTGTGCATGGGATCAGGGTGTCACTTCAGTAGTGACAATCATCTCGAGCCAAGGTTTACACTGTCGGGTGGCAAGCCCTGCCACTGTAGTTCATTCATACCTCTCATTCGCACACACACTCTCACCTATGGCCAGTTTAGAGTGTCCAATCTACCTAGTACATGTCTTGGGAATGTGAGGGGAAACTGGAGCACTCAGAGGAAACCCACGTGACCGCAGGGAGGACAACCGGTGAACCTCTTCCTGTGAGGCGACAGCACTACCTGCTGCACCACAACAGCCACCTTAGATTGGTTATACATCATAATTTTTCTCGCATCTTTTCTTATCCTTATTGTTAATAATTGAGCATCATCTATCTGTAACCTTGGCATATTTAATGCTTCCATAAATATTTCCATTTGTGCTTCTTAATTTCCACATTTCTCTGCTTAGTACAGATTTTCATAAAATTTCAGAAATATTTCTAATACATCTAAAGGATCACTGGTTATTTTCCCTGTTATAGGCTCCTCAAGCTTAGTAGCAACCCTTTCTACTCTCTGTTATCAGAGATATTGTGCTAAAAACTTTTATGCTCTGTAATTATTATCAAAAATCAGTTACTTAACAGCAATCTGTCTAAATTCATGCATATTATACAGGTAGTCCCTTATTTTCTCTGTAGCACTCTGCAGTTCCATCTCTTCTTCTGCAAGTTTCCCCTTACTTTAACCTTTGTCAGTCCCTCTAAATAGTTCTTGTTACTTCTTAACTATATTTCTTTTATTTTTACCATGTTTTTATACTCTACTTTCATTTTATCCTACTCCCTAGTTATATCTTCTGAAGAAAACGTCCCTAATAAGTCCTGAATAATTTCCTCTACCCATTCTTTACATGCTTCTCTTTTAAACAGCTAGGTGAGGAAATGCCAGTGTCTCATTTTTACTTCATTACCCTGCATTTTTGTCTTGGTTATAATTTGTGTAATCTGAAAAGGTTACTGGATGTGTATCAAAACTTTCAATTAAATGCACATGTCCCTGTGAAGTATAATTTCTGTCTAGCCTAGTCCAGTCATTGTACCTTTAGGAATAATATTTAAATTTGTCTTGAGTTCCTACTACTGAATTTATATCGTCCATACCAAATATTTTCATAAATTTCTTCTAAAATGTATTAATTAATTAATTAATTAATTAATTCCAGTTTGATGACCGGGGAGGTCCACTGGGCTCGGGGAGCCCGTTTCCAGTGGAGGCCCAGGAAGAAAAGCTCCACAATACAAAAGTTACATTACATGATGAATTACAAAGAAAAATTTGCATTATAATTGACAGGTAGCATTCAATGCAGAGTACAAAAAATATAGGTTTGTTCATGAGAAAGACAGGCATAACAGTATCATGGCTAGATGTTACTGTTTAGTTACATATACATTCTATATATGTGAGAGAAGTTAGGAAGGTGAGAGGGTTAGCCAGGAGAAAAGGAAGAGGAGAGCTTGGGAGGCATGGGATGGAGAGTACAGTTTCATTTCCTGTATAGATAGAAGTAGGAATAAAGTTGAGTTTTGAAGGTGTTAAGGTTGTCACATGTCCTCAGTGTGGAGGGCAGAACATTCCATTATTTAGCTAGGGAAAAGGATAGTAGAAGCTGACCAGCTGGGCACTTGGGTTTTTGGACGGTTATTAGGTTTTGGTGAGTAGATCTAAGGGATCTGAGAGGAGTATATGGTTGTAGAATATTAAATAATGCAGGGCAGCTAGTAAGTTGGAATAATAATTTGTGGGCTGTGGTGATTTGGAGGAAGTCAAGTTGATTGGGTAGTTCAAGCCAGTTTAAAGAGGGAAGGGATGTGCAGTGATGAGAGGAGGATTTGGCCTTGGTAGCAAATCTGGAGATTTTATTGTAGCATACTTCCAGTTTGGAGGTAAAAGTGGAAGATAAATTAGTAAGCAGAGGAGTGCCATAAAAAAGAAAGGGGAGGAGATAGGTAGTGGCCAGAGTTTGTCTGGCAGAGGGAGAGTGGAAGTGGTTGATTCTGTACAGTAGGCCTAGTTTTATGTGGGTTTTCTTGATGTCTAGCTGGATGTGAGTGTTAAATTTTAGGTGTTCGTCAATGGTGACACCAAGAAGTTTGGCGGAGGGTACGATCTCAATAATGGAGTTGTTAAGGCTGGTAATTTGAAACTAATTTTTATCAATATGAGTGGATTTTGAGGGAGAGACTAGAATAATCTTAGTTTTGTTGGCGTTTAGTGAGAGGTGATTTTGGAGCATCCAGTTTTCGGTGGTAGAGAAGGCGGTTTGTGTTAGAGATTGGAGATCTGTGATGTTAGAGGCACAGCAGATCAAAGTGGAATCGTCTGCATATTGGACAATTTTGGTATTAGGTATGGCTTTGTGGAAATCATTAATAAAGATGCTAAATAGCAATGGGCAAATCTACACTCTTTTATTATATTTTCCCATCTATCCCCCCAGATACATCCTCACTGTTGCAAATCAATTTCCAGTTTCCTGCTGTCAGCTGATTATTTCTCCCAGAACTTTCTTAAGCTCCATTGCAAATAACCATCCTGAAATCCTTTCTTTATCAAATTCACATGCTCATTTTTTTTACAAATATGTATCTTGTAGAATAGCTATTTGCACTTTGAATTTCTTAATATAGTTTACTGATCTTTCTTTTTTGTATATTACATGTGAAACCATTCGCGTTCCAAGTTAATATGGAAAGTATTGCCATTATAATTTGAAGTTATTGTTCCCACCTGTTAAGTATAATAGCTGTTTTTTAAATGTCTATTTTCAGTTTTGTGTTACATGTATACACTGTTTGTCAGGTTGATCCTTTATACATTTGTTTCTTGCCATGTCCATTCGAACCTGTGTGACTACTTACAAGACTTTTTGTTTTATTGAAAACCCTAAAAAAAAATAAGACCCCCAGAATACCCCCCTAGCATATTAACTTAATACAAACACACAAAACTGTATACATCTTCAAATAATGAAGGTTATGCCTCCTAATAAGAACTTTTGTCCTGGACTAAGCTGATTTTCTTGCCTTAGCTAAAACTGTTGCAGTCTTTCCTGGTACACAGCCTTCATTACCTGTTAAGCAGGTCACTTGAACTATCCCAAATGAGGCTAATATTGATCAATACAGAGCTTTGTCTCCTACAACTTCTCAAGTACAGTACTCTAATGCTGAAGAAATCTGGTCTTCAAACCTCCTTGGGAGTTAATTTCTTCCTGTAATTGTTGCCATGATGAGTGAGGTGTTTTTGTGGGAACTAAAGTTTGTTCCCTCAATAGTGAGGACATTTTATAATATGCTGTAAGTGGTTTTGCCATATTCTGTGCCTTTTCTTCCTCTATTGCCAGCCTTTGAGGAGGTATATTATGCTGGCTGTAACAGTCCCAATATACAATGTTTGGTTTGCTTACAAAACAGATAGACTTTACAAAGTTTATTAAACTTGCAAGCCCTTATTTAATCTCCTTAATTTGTTCCCCTTGGATATGGAGGGTAAGGTTAAAAAACAGATTTGATATTAGATATTTTTATTCATTGACTTGGGTATGCAGAATTCTTAACTATCAGTCCTATATGTGGAAGTTCAGCCTATCTCTATCGTATTGGTTTTGACATGTCTGTAGTATCTAAACATGACTTAAAATATGAATGATTGTGCAGATACTGTGCCTGACTCCTCTGCTTTTGCTGTTGTTTGAGGAGGTATGCCTAAATATGAATTCAGAAGTTTTCTGTTGAGATGAGGTCTGAGGGCCAGATTCAATAAAGCCTACATTAAGTGTACATGATATGTATTCAATAAAATTCTTATCACATTTTTGTGCTTTCTAGTCACTCACAAAGACTACACTAAGTGTACATGTAGTCTACTTTGTGGTAACCTTTATGAATCCATGTCAGTATTTAAAGTTGCAAGAATATCAGTAGGAAAACTAAAATTAGGAGGAAGAAGGCGTGAGTTATGTCTGCATTGTCTGTTCACTCAGAACAGTATGCACTTAGTGTAGGCTTTATTGAATCTGGTTGGGACTGGCCCTGAATATTTGAATTCAACTTTAGGAAAATGTTTTAGTTGGCTTTTATGCTACTCAGGTCCATCAGCAATTTAATCTTCTTCTTCTTTCGGCTGCTCCCGTTAGGGGGCGAGACAGCAGATCAACTGTTTCCATTTCTTCCTATCCTCTGCATCTTGCTCTGTCACACCAACCACTTGCATGTCCTCTCTCACCACACCCATAAACCTTATCTTAGGCCTTCCTCTTTTCCTGTTACCTGGCAGCTTCATCCTTAGCATCTTTTTCCCAATATACTCTGCATCCCTCCTCAGCACATGTCCAAACCAACGTAATCTTGCCTGTCTGGCTTTGTCTCAAAACCTTCCAACCTGGGCTGACCCTCTAATATACTTATTCCTAATCCTGTCCATCCTCATCACACCCAGTACAAATCTTAACATCTTCATCTCTGCCATGTCAAGCTCTGACTCCTGCCTTTTTGTCATTGCCACTGTCTCCAACCCATATAACATAGCTGGTCTCACTACCCTCTTGTAGACCTTCCCTTTCACTCTTACTGGTACTCGTCTGCCACAAATCACTCCTGACACTCTTCTCCACCCACTCCATCCTGCCTGTACTCTCTTCTTCACCTCTCTTCCACACTCACCATTACTCTGAACTGTCCCAAGTACTTAAACTAATTCACCTTCGCCACCTCTACTCCCTGCATCCTCACCATTCCTCTATCCTCCCTCTCATTCACACACACATATATTCTGTCTTAGTCCTGCTGACCTTCATTCTTCTTCTCTCTAGAGCATATCTCCACCTCTCCAGGGTCTCCTCCATCTGTTCCCTACTCTCACTACAGATCACACTGTCATCTGCAAACTTCATAGTCCACGGGGACTCCTGTCTGATCTCGTCTGTCAACCTGTCCATCACCATTGCAAATAAGAAAGGGCTCAGAGCTGATCCTTGATGTAATCCCACCTCCACCTTAAATGCATCCGTCACTCCCACCGCAGACCTCACCGCTGTCACACTACCCTCGTACATATCCTGTACCACTCTTACATACTTCTCTGACACTCCCGACTTCCTTATACAATACCACAACTCCTCTATAGGCACCCTGTCATATGCTTTCTCTAAATCCACAAAGACACAATGCAACTCCTTCTGACCTTCTCTGTACTTCTCCATCAACACTCTCAGACCAAACATTGCATCCGTAGTGCTCTTTCCTGGCATGAAACCATACTGCTGATCACTAATCATTACTTCCCTTCTTAACCTAGCTTCCACTACTCTTTCCCATGACTTCATGTTGTGACTGATCAGTTTAATCCCTCTGTAGTTACTACAGCTCTGCACATCACCCTTATTCTTAAAAATTTGGTACCAAAACACTTTTTCTCCATTCCTCAGGCATCCTCTCACTTTCCAAGATTTCATTAAACAATCTAGTTAAAAACTCCATTACCATTTCACCTAAACACCTCCATGCTTCCACAGGTATGTCATCTGGACTAACAGCATTTTCGTTCTTCATCCTCTTCATAGCTGTCCATACTTCCTCCTTGCTAATCCACTGCACTTCATGATTCACTATCCACACATCATCCAACCTTCTCTCCCTCTCATTCTTTTCATTCATCAACCCCTCAAAGTACTCTTTCCATCTGCCCAACACACTCTCCTTGCTTGTGAGTACGTTTCCCTCATTATCCTTTATCACCCTTACCTGCTACACATCTTTACTAGCTCGGTCCCCCTGTCTAGCCAATCGGTACAGGTCCTTTTCTCCCTCCTTAGTGTCCAACCTTTTATACAACTCTTCATATGCCTTATCTTTAGCCTTCACCACCTCTCTCTTTGCTATGCACCTAATTTCCTTATACTCTTGTCTACTTTCTTCATCTCTTTGACAATCCCACTTCTTCGCCAACCTCTTTCTCTGTATGCTCTCCTGTACTTCTTCATTCCACCACCAGGTCTCCTTGTCCTCCTTCCTCCTTCCAGATGTCACACCAAGCACTTTTCTAGTCATCTCTCTTACTAGCTCTGCTGTAGTTACCCAGCTATTCAGTAATTCTTCACTGCCACCCAGTGCCTGTCTTAACTCTTCCCTGAACATCACATCACAATTACCACCATTTGATCCTTGGTGCTGCCCTCACACTCATCCTCTTCCTCTTCTTGATCACCAGTGTCATCCTACAAACCACCATCCTGTGCTGCCTAACTATACTTTCCCCTGCCACCACTTTACAGTCTCCAATCTCCTTCAGACTGGCCCTTCTACATAAGATATAATCCACCTGTGTGCATCTTCCTCCACTCTTGTATGTCACCCTATGCTCCTCCCTCTTGTTAAAATACGTATTCATCACAGCCATGTCCATCCTTTTCGCAAAATCCACTACCATCTGACCTTCTGCATTCCTTTGCTTAACACCATACCTACCCATCACTTCCTCATCCCCTCTGTTCCCCTCACCATCATGCCCATTGAACTCTGCTCCAATCACCAGTCTCTCACCTTTGGGTACAGTCATCACCACTTCATCCAACTCGCTCCAAAATTTTTCTTTCTCATCCATCGCACACCCAACTTGTGGAGCATATGCACTAACAACATTCATCATTACACCATCAATTTCCAGCTTCATAAACATCACTCTATCCGACACTCTTTTCACCTCCAAAACACTCTTAGCATACTGTTCCTTCAGGATAATGCCTATGCCATTTCTCCTCCCATCCACACCATGATAAAACAATTTGAAACCGCCTCTGATACACCTAGCCTTGCTCCCCTTCCATCTGGTCTCTTGCACACACAATATACCAACCTTCCTTCGGTCCGTCATATCAGCTAACTCTCTCCCTATACCAGTCATACTGCCAACATTCAAAGTTCCGACCCTCACTATCACAGTCCTAGCCTTTACCTGCCTTTGGGCATGCCTTCCCCCTCTTCTCCTCCATCGGCCAACAGTAGCCCAAATTCCGCCAGCACCCTGTTGGCCAACAGTACTGGTGGCGGTCGTTGTTAACCCGGGCCTCGACCGATCTGGTATGTATTTCTGTACTGTTGTCTGCATGTATGATTTGGCAAAATTTTACGCCGGATGCCCTTCCTGACGCAACCTTCCCCATTTACCGGGCTTGGGATCGGCACAAAGAAATGCACTGGCTTGTGCATCCCAAATGGTTGGGTTCCATCAGCAATTTAATGAAAGAGGGAAATTAGTTTAAGGAGTTTGTGAATAACGCAAGGGGTTTAAAGGTGGATGTCCTTCATGGATGCATCTGCAGTCATAACAACTGGGTTGTCCTGTCGTCAGGCAGCCCTTCGGTCGGCCGGATTCCAAAGTCCGGGTCCGGCTTCGGCTGATGTCGCACTTCACCCGACGTCATCTCTGCTGGTCTTCGGGTATAAAGGCATCAGCCGACGCCATTTTCTTCAGTCTTTCTTGCCACGTGGCGCCCGAAGCAGAAGCTGTTCGCAAGTGCCGGTCGGTCAGATCCAGAGATTACTACTACCGAATACTCCTTCGAAGACTTCTAAAAGCTAAGTACCCCGTTGGGGACTCTTTCTTGCCTCAGCCGATGTCAGAAAAAGTCAATAACTGTTTAACTTGTGGGAAACAAATACCTCATAAAGATTTCCACTCTTACTGTTTGCCTTGTTTAGGCCCAGACCACGACGTAGCAGCCTGTTCGGCCTGTGCTTCTTTCAACCGACGAACGCTTAGACGTCGGTCGGAGTTTGCTGAACAGTTTTTCGGCTCTGATTTTGCGTACATTATGCCGTCGGATCCTCCGACTACCCAAATTGTTAAAAAACGCAAAGAAAAAGACCGACACTCGCGGTCTGCGGTTTCGGCCGAAACCATGGTTAAGCAAACCGCGAGTGTCTCGGTTTCGGCCGAAACCGAGAAAACTGATCAGAGTACAGCCGAATCAATGACTACTACTGAGGCTCCGGTTACTTTACTTGAATCGGCCTCAGAAATTTTACCTACTACAGTGGTTACTAGTGACTTATCAGACACCATCCCTCTGGATGTCTCTACCCCAGCACGTGGTGCTGCAAGGCCTCCTGCAGCCATGTCTATTAAGGCCTTTGCCAGGGCTAAAGCTGCCAAATCTACTAAGTCAGTGCCTGTTAAACCCCCTCAACCAGGCCCACTTCTAGTTCACAAATGCTTACTCTGGCAGAAGATTTAATATCCTTAATTAGGGGATCTCAATCTCACCCAGACAGGGCCTCTCAGCCCCAGAAAGAGACCTAGAGCAGAGCCCCTCGAGCCTGTGTCCTCTGATGATTCTCATGGAAGACTCAGATATTACAGACCAGCCAGAGGCTCCTTTCTCCAATTTTGAGGACTCAGATGCTGAAGAATCCATTCCAGCTGCTTCTCCACCAGAAGAATTCTCCTTTGGGAAACCTTACATGCCATGAGAGAACATTTCCAATGGCAGGAACAGGATTTTCAGACTCCAGAAAAGACTTACGACTTTTCTGCACCTACCACAACACAGGCCCTTAGCTATACCTCCTGTCCTCTCTGTTGTGGACGATGCATTTAATGATGTTTGCACTACACCAGATTCTTTACCTCCAGCACCTGCCAAACCAGATAGATTTTACAGGGTGCCAGACACTCATCATCACCTATACAAGGCCCCACTTGCAGACCCGAAACTATATCCCAGGGCCCTAAGGCAGTAGCCTCGACCACAGCAAAAACCCTATTCCTTCTGAAAGGGAAGCCAGGTCTTTAGACAGATGGGGCAAAAGGTTTACACCTCTGCTACTCTCTCAGCTAGAGCTTTAAACTGTCAGGTTCACATGATACAATACCAAGAGTTTATGCTTGATCAGTTAACTAAAAAGCTATCCTCTGATGACTCTATAGATAAGAAAAACCTATTAGAAATGGTAAATAACATACAACAGGTTAGTAACCATTCCTTAAAATGTGGCTATGATGCACTGGAGGCTTCATTTAGATCAGCCATGACTGGCACAGTGATAAGAAGACATGCATGGCTGAAGGAACAAGTTTTACGGATCATGTTAAAGCTAAGTTATTAGATGCTCCTATGGATAAGACCAGTTTGTTTGGTACACCTGCCCAGCAGGTAATGAAGAAAATGGAAGAAAAGGCAAAATCTGTACAAACGGTTAAAGATTTCTTGCAGGTTCAGCCCTCAAGGTTTAGCAGGTACTGACCTGCCAAAAATTGGTCCTTTCCTGACTCCACAAGATCCCAAAGGGGCAGGAATAGACGTTCCAGAGGCAGAAATCAATCCAGACGGGGTGCCTACAGAGGACGACAGTGGCAAGGTAATAACAGAGCCACAGGCACAGCCACTGCCACTACAACAGGGCAATCTCAGTGACTTGATTCTAACTCCGCCTACCAGGGAACAAATAGCAGCACCCTTAGGCGGAAAATTAACCTTATTTTCAAAGAACTGGCACTACATCACAAAAGACAAGTGGATTTTGCAAACCATAGACCAAGGTTACGGTTCCACTTCCACACTCTACCAGTCAAAGAGGAATGCCAAACCTACCTCCAAATCAAAAACAGAAGCTCTACAGCAGATAATGCAATTAACAAAGATGAGAGCTGTGGAAAGAGTACCAATAACAGAACAAGGCAAAGGATTCTACTCCAGACTATTCCTAGTTCCAAGAAAGGAAAAAGTTGGAGACCTATTCTCGATCTGTCCACCTTAAACACATACATCATTGTCCCAAAATTCAAAATGCTGACCCTACAGCAACTTCTTCCCATGCTGGGCAAGGAGTGTTGGCTGGTAACTCTAGATCTCAAGGAGGCATACCTGCACGTCCCCATTCGACCAATTTGCAGAAGATACCTCAGATTTCTTGCAGGATCAGAGCACTATCAATTCTCAGCATTGCCCTTTGGCTTATCTACTGCGCCCAGAGTATTCACAAAATGCCTGGCATCAGTAATTGCCCACTGCAGACTACAGGGAATCCAAATTTATCCATACCTGGACGACTGCCTGCTACAAGGGACAACAAAAGCAAGCTGACAACAGATTTACAAAGGGTCATTTACTTGCTACAAGCACTGGGATACACAGTCAATTTGCAAAAGTCAAGGCTGATTCCATCCCAAACAAGGACATTCTTGGGCGCGGAATTGGACACAGTAAAACAAATGGCATTCCTAACTGCAGAAAAACAAAAGATCTCCTCTTTACTTCTTGGCACTAACAAACCACAGCAAGCTAACAGCAAGAAAAGTTCTGCAGGCCTTGGGCTTCATGGCATCATGCATAATCTTGGTTCCACATGCCAGACTGCATATGAGAAAACTACAGTGGTACCTAAAGAATTTATGGTCCCAACACAGACACAGCCTAGAAGCAGAAATTCCACTAATTCCATGCCTAAAACAGGAGTTCCTATGGTGGGCTCAAGCATGCTAGTCAAACCCAGGCTTACCCTTTCACAAATATCAAGCAAGCCAAACCATCACAACAGACGCCTCAGACCTAGGATGGGGGGCTCACATGCTGGACAAATGCGTGCAAGGATTGTGGGCCTAGGACCAGCTTCACCTGCACATCAACCTAAAAGAAATGCTGGCAGTAAAACTGGCAATCCAAAAATTCAGACCATTTCTCAAAGAAGGCCATTTGATGATAAGGACAGACAACACCACAGTCATGTGGTACATCAACAAACAAGGAGGCACTCATTCATACCCCCTATGCAGAATGACTTTGGACCTTTGGAACCTGGCACTCAGCTACAACATCCAGTTACAGGCAATGTTTGTACCGGGAAAGGAGAACACTCTAGCAGACATGTTAAGCAGAACCACCTCGGATGCTCACGAATGGATGCTACACCCGGACATCTTCAAGACCATCACAAAGAAATGGGGAATGCCACAAATAGATCTATTCGCGTCCCCTCTCAACCACCAGCTCAAAAAATTCTGCACAAGGACATTCCATCCACTTGCATCGAAAGTGGATTCGCTCTCCTTCAGCTGGAAAGGCCTGACAGCATATGCATTCCCACCTCTTCCCTTGATACACAAGGTATTACTAAAAATCAAGGAGGAACATCCAAGGATAATCCTGATAGCTCCAAACTGGCCAAGACAACACTGGTACCCATTGCTGAGGAGCATGTCTCGGGACAAAATGTGGTCAATACCCCTGATGCCTTTGATGTTAACTCAGAACAACTACAGCATCATGCATCCAAACCTAAAAACGTTACAACTGACTGCATGGCACATCACATAGCAGCAACTATTCCAGATCTTTCCCAAAGGGTTAAAGACATTATCCTTGAAGCCCGCAGACCTTCATCAAGAAGGAACTATGCAGGGAAATGGAAAAGGTTTGTCATTTGGAGTGCTGAAAGAGGGAAGGATGTGTCGAATATAGATATGGCTAACATTCTGGAGTACTTGGCAGAGCTTCTACATACAGGCCTGTCCTATTCCTCCATCAAGATACATGCATCAGCTATTTCAGCAGAATACAGTTTTGATCCACCTGCCTTCTCGCATCCTCTACTCAGGCAGTTCCTCAGAGGGATCAAGAATGTAAAACCTCCTAGGAAACCACCACTGCCAGCTTGGGATTTGAACTTTGTGCTAGAAAAGTTGACTCTCGCACCTCTTGAACCAGCAGCAACAGCAGACCTACAGCATCTTTCATGGAAAACTGCTTTCCTACTGGCAATAACCTCAGCAAGGAGGGTTTCTGAACTTAATGGCAGTACAACCCTTCCTAATCTTCCACCAAGACAGAGTGTCCATGAGGACTAATCCTACATTTATGCCTAAGGTGGTATCCAGAGTATCCTTAAACCAGGCAATCCACCTACCTACCTTCTTCCCCAACCCACAAAACAGAGGAGAAAGAATGCTGCATACCTTGGATGTACACAGACAGCTACGCTACTACCTGGACAGAACAAAAAGTAACAGAAAAACTGACCAGCTTTTTGTAGCCTATGCAACAGGAAGGGAAGGAAAAGCAATTTCCAAACAGACAATCTCCAAATGGATAGGAAATTGCATACGATTCTGTTACTCCTTCCATGGAAAACCAATTCCACAGAACATACGACCTCATTCTACAAGAGCAACAGCCACTACCACAGCCTTCTTACGAGGAGTGGCAACCAAGGACATTATTGAGGCGGCTACTTGGACCTCCGTGCATACATTTGCCAAGCATTATAATTTACCTCTGTATTCCAGATCCCGAGCAGGGTTTGCCACTGCTGTACTGCAAGGGATCTTAACCACACCATAATCTATTCTTCCTCCTCCCTAGTTGGCTATGGTATTCTACCCAGTTGTTATGACTGCAGATGCATCCATGAAGGACATAGTACAGTTTTGTACCTACCATAAATGTAGATGTCCGAACTGGATAGCATCTGCAGTCAGGATTACCCTCCCTCCTTCCCTCTGTGGTACTCCTAGGGTATTTACCCTCCTAATAGCTAGCTGGTGGGGGAGTCTCTTATGGTGTATTTGTTTGTATATATGTACATACATGCTTATTTTTTGTGTTTGCCTTCTATCCTTTGGGAAACATTGGCATTTTTACCCAAAATTTAGCCTTCCAAGAGGGCACCTGGCATCTGGGGCAAGAAACACTGAAGAAAATGGCGTCGGCTGATGCCTTTATACCCGAAGACCAGCAGAGATGACGTCGGGTGAAGTGCGACATCAGCCGAAGCCGGACCCGGACTTTGGAATCCGGCCGACCGAAGCCCTGCCTGACGACAGGACAACCCAGTTGTTATGACTGCAGATGCTATCCAGTTCGGACATCTACATTTATGGTAGGTACAAAACTGTACTTTCAGCAGACATTTGGCACTAGATACAAAAAACTCATTTCAGGGGTGGTCTTCCCCACCCACTGAACCAAACAGAATTGTTTTGAAAAATTTTTTTGGCTGTGCTCACCCTAGGAGTCATATAAGCAATGCCATTTACTCAGGGGGTGAAGGCTTCTCTTCAGAATGCTTCTGGCACCAAAGAAAGAGCCTTCTTGGAGACCAGTTTTAAATATTTTCTTCTGATTTCAATATTTCTGCATTACCGTTTGGGCTATCTACTACTTCAAGCGTATTTGCAAAGTGTCTCTTTCCAGTCATTACTTACAGTAGGCTAAATGGCACTCCTTTTCTATTCCTTGTTTGGATAACTTACTTATCTTTGCAAAGTCTTCTCCTAGATGTCAAGAGTGTTTAACATGGGTTTTAACTCTCCTGACCAATCTGGGATACCATATAAACATTCAGAAATCCTCCTTTTCCACTTCATACTGGATTATTTTTAGGATGTCTTGTAGACACCCCACAGCAAAAGATTTTTATTTAGGCAAAGGTAGAGTTTTATCTGGGAACAAACTTTTCTGAGATTCTCAGTTCAGTCTAGGAAGCCTTTAGCCTGAGTGTTTCTCAGAATTCTGGAGTTCATGGCATCCATAATTCTCATGATTCCTCTTGCTAAGTTATACATGAGAAAGATTCTGTAGTGTCTAAAAACACTTGGATCCAACACTTGTATCCTTAAGTATACCTATCTTGAGCTTTATATAAATGGAACTGCACTGGTGGCGGCTGCAAATGCAAACGTGTCCCCTCCTTTTCTCCTTAACTTCCAAGTTAGTATACATCTACAGACATCTCAGAATTTCCTTTGAGGCAGTTCCTATGAGGGTAAAAGTGCAAGGCCTGTGGGATTCTTCATATAGACCAAAGTAGTATTTTGAAAGATGTGGGCTGCAACACATGCATTTTAAGCAATCATCTGTGGTCCCTGGATTGATGATTACGGACTACATCACAGTGATGTGATACATCAACATACTAGGGGCACAAGAGTGTATCCTTTATACACACTGGCTGTGATTGCTTGGAAATTAACTCTTCAGCATTCTTTAACTCTTCACACATATTATATCCCATCAGAGCAAAGCAGTGACAGACAAACTGATCTGGACCAGAACAGACCCTCATGAATGCAGGTATTGATCCATTTCTGGGGAGCACCTCAAATAGATCTGTTGGCCTTCTTTCAAAACAGACAGCTTTATACATGCTTTTTTATTTCCTTGTCGGGGAACGCCTCTTTATGTATTTCCACCCTTCCCACAGTTATCCAGGGTAATTTGGAGAATTCAGAATAACTCTCCTAAAATATTTGTTGTGAACCCCTACTGGCCCAGTTAATATTAATTATTCCTTTTTACAGAGTTGAGCAAGAGAAATTACTACAAACTTCCTTACTGTGTGGCTCTGCTGACACAACACAGGGGGAGTCTGATAAACCCCATCCTAAAATTTCTTGTATTATCTGCCTGGATTATTATGCTTTTTCACTTTTTAGAGGACATGCAGCAAATGCTAAAGGAGGCAAGAAAACCTACTACTTATCTTGACTTGTGGAAATTTTTTCTAGTTAGTGCCTGCACAATAACCATGGATTGTACCACTGGTGCTGAAATATTTGTGAGAGTTACTAGCCTCTGGGCCTTCATACTACTTTGTTAGGGTACAGCTTGCAGCCACTTCAGTATGTCTGCCCATGGATTCTTCTTTTTTTTTCAGTGTTTTCCTTAGAAAAGCAGTTTCTGATAGAATCACAGGCCTAAAGCAGATGCCCAATGCTGACCATCTAAAAAAAACTCGACCTATACTCTGTCGTATATCGTCTACTCAGAGGCGATCTCTACTTAACATACAAGGCCATGTCAAACCCAGAGCTATTGGACATGCTACACTTAAAGAAATCCCAATTCCTCAGAGCCACACGCTCCAGGGATCTAAACCTTGTCATCACAATGAACAAAACATGCTGGAGGGATAGGTTCCTGACCCAGAGACACCCCAGACTCTGGAATAGACTGCCCATACATGTCAAGCAGAGCGCTTCTTTGGCCCTCTTCAAAAGGAACCTTGATGATTGGATGGGAGATATGAAATTCACCCTGGGGATCACGTCAGTCGACTTGCAATACTGTGAGAAGAAATAGCCACGGAATTGTTATGGCTAGGCTTGTATAGGCCCTAGGGCCGATAGCATAGTACCAACCTATAAATCTATGAACCTCAGATTGCATTGCAAGCAGATTGCGCCTTCCTGGGATCTTAACTTTCTGCTGGAAGATTTAACCCCTTCTCCATCCGAACCAGCACATCAGACAGATTTAAGATTAATTGCATGGATAGCTGTTCTTTTTGCACTGTAAGATGAATGTCTGAGTTGCAAGCTCTCTTGTTGAGTTAATCCTTTCTGGTCGGCTTTGGGGATAGGGTATCAGTAAAACATATCCCTCTTTCATGCCCATGGTTGTTTCAGTTTCTTTGAATCAGACCATCAATCTCCCAGTCTTTTTTCCTAGTCCTCAGAACCATGGAGAAAGGATTATTCATACTCTGGACATGCATAGTTATTTCAGATACTGTCTTGGCAGAACAAAGTCCTTTAGAAAAGCCAATTGGCTATTTATTTCTTATGTTGGGACTAAGAAAAGACAACTCGTATCAGACTATTTCCAGCTGGTTGTCCTCAGTTATTGCCTTTTGTTATGCCCACTAACAGTATTAAGGCACATGATCTTAGAGCCTTGTCTTCAATGATGATGTATTGGAAAGGAGTAGTCTCTAGAAGCTTTCTAGAGACAGCTACATAGCCCTCTGTATATACCTGCAAAAGGAATTGCATACTAGATTATTTTGTCTAGGTTTAAGACTGGATTTGCTAGGACCAATTTTCTGGTACTCCTGGATCCATATCCTTCTTTCTCCCTGGTTGGATAGGCAGCAGCGCGAATAATGAACATATGGCATTTATGTAAGTTGCACTTGCCCATAACAGTAGATGTTTGAATTCCTCGCTGCTGCAGTATTTGCACCCACTCAGATTTTACTTGGGGATCAGTTTCAAGGAGTTAAAAATGCAAGGACTGTGGGACAGTTCAGAAAGACCAAAGCACATTAATATCAAAGAAGTTCTGGCAATGAGTCATGCCATAAAGTCTCTACATCATCTTTGGGATTCAGGTCCTCTCCATATCATTACATATAGTGCTACAGTGATGTGATGTGGTACATAAACAGGGAGTCATCAGGTTGTACCCTCTGTGCCAACTGGCAGTGATAACTTGGAAGTTAACTTTTCGGCACTCCTTAATTCTTCAGGCATCTTACATACATACAGTCAGAGCAAAATGTAGTGACGGACAAGCTAAGCAGGCCCTGGGCAGGCACTCATGAGTAGAAGCTCAATGAAGAGGTCTTCCAGGTACTGATACAGATGTGGGGTACACCTTATGTAGGTCTGTTCACTTCCTTTCAAAAGTGACATCTAAGCAGATTCTGTTCCAGGTCTCTTTGCATGCAGGCCTGGAGAACAGATACTCTATTATTCCCCGGTCACAGATGTTCCTATATGCATTTCCACCCTTTCCAATAAATTCTAGAGTAATTCTGTAGATTCAGAAAGACTCTGCAAAAGTCATTGTGGCGAATCCCTACTAGCTCAAGCAAAAATTGGCCAGGGGCAGTTACCACAAGTTTCCACACAGATTGCATGTACTCACACAAGGCTAGGGGAGTTTGATACACTCCAACATCAAACAACTTCAAATGAGTACTTGGATGATTCAGTTTTGATGCCTTTTAAGTTCCTCTTTCATTCAGAAGTGTAGCATGGAGGCAAGAAAGTGTACTACTAGAAAATCGTATATTGGCAAGTGTAAGAAATTTTCTAGTTGGTGCCTAGCTAATGACCAGTGACCCACCAGGGATTATGTACCACTGGAATTCATATACTTGTCAGAGTTACTATCCTCTGGCTTCTCTTACTCCGTTATAAAGGTTCATCTTGCAGACATTTCAGCGTATCTGTTTACGGATCCCCATATATCCTTTCTGTTTATAGTGAAACAGTTTCTAAAAGGAGTTTTACCTCCTTGTAGACAGATTCCTCCTCCTCCTTGGAATATCAGATGTTAAGTTGTCTATCTCGCCTTCGTTCTTGCTGGTTGGGATCAGAGACGATCCTTGGCTCCGACTCGGCCATCTTCTATAGCTCGAGAGCTGTTTACTGGCTCGAGGCTACCCCTTATCCCATGATGCGTAGCGATAGCTACCCAGATCTCGTTTGCCGCTTCAGCTGCGAGGTGTCATTTTTCCTGGCTCAGGCTTGTATAAAGTTTCTTTATAGAACTTTTTTACTAGAAATAGTCATTTTCCTAGGTGTTATTGTTAACTTTGTCTTATTTTTGGTTGTGTTAGCTAGTGTGTATTTGTAGCTTCCTTCCCTTCCTTGTAGAACTCATTTAACTTAGAGAGTTCTCCCCCTCCCCCCTCCTTATCCTTTCTTGTCAGGTTAGCCATTTAGGTTAGAGGCTTTCCTTCTACTTTTTTTATAGGCTAGCCATTTAAGTTAGAGGCTTTCCTATCGAAAAAAAAAAAAAAAAACCTTCAGCTTTAGTCTGTAGTATAGTGTGTTTTTGTGTAGACTGTATTTTGCTTTGTTAGCTATTGTTGTATTTCTTGTTACAGGATGTCAAAAGAATCCAAAGTGTCTGGGTTCAAGAAATGTGACTCATGCTGTCAGAAAATGTCTCTGACAGATGGGCACACTTCTTGCATCTATTGTTTAGGTGCTGTGCACCTGCAGGACTCTTGTTCTATCTGGCATGCATTTAGTCCAAATGTTCTGCAGGAGCATAAGCATAAGCTTATTCTTAGGGGTCATTTAAAGCCCCAGGATTTGCCGGCCAAGACCTCTCAGCCTGTGAAATCCCCTAAATCTACCAAGCCGTCGGCTCCAAATTCGGAGCTGTCTTTGGTTCAGACTCTACCTGCTACTTCGGTGCCGGCTGGCACCGATAAGACTGTCTCCCTATCAGCTCCATCAGAAACTTTGGAGCCTTCGTGAAGCCACAAGAGGCTGAGGTCCCCTTCTTTGGAATCGATACATTCGGCTCCTCAGTCTCCCCTGCTTCAGAGCGAGCGCAATCACAGATCTTCTCACTCTTCTCGATCCTCTAGGCTGTTGGATAACGATGTGGAGAGAGTGGACAGTAGGTTGCTGAAGTCGCAGGCACTTGCCAAGATGTTGTCCAGCCCTCCTCAACAGGTGTCGGCTCCGTCCACTTCTATCAATGTTCCTCCTCTGACTCCATTGAGTTCGGAGCCGGAGTTCATTGGGGTTTGAGTAGTGGAACCGTCAGCTCCGATAACTCTTTCTCCTTTGGTTCCGTCGTCAGCTTCGATCCCCTCGATGGTGCCGTCCATCGAGGGATGTGGGCGCCGGGGCTCCCTCATCGGCTTCGAGGGGGTGAGTGGCATCGGACCCTTGTCCGACCCCATTCTCCTTCTCGGAGCTACGGCACAGGTGAGCTCAGCTCCTACATCGTCCTTGGAGCCATCTCCCTCGGTGCAGAGAAGGATTCCGATTTCCTCGGAACCAGAGCCTTCTTTGCATCGTGGCAGGGACACCTTCGATGTCATGAGGAGTGTGCTGGCCACTGAGTCACCTCCACTATCGGCCCCACCGGCTCCATCCCCTGTAGTGCCTGTGCCAATCTCTGTCCCCCTCCAGACCCCAAGCGTGTGGAACCTGTGCTCCAGGGCACCCCATTGGGTGTTTCCTCTTCTTCCGTGGCCTCCCCTGATCATTCGGAGGAGCCTCCTCGTAAGAAGAAGTGCAAGAGGAAGCACTTTGACTCCCCAGAGTCTGTCACTTCTGATACAGACTTAGATGATTCGGAAGGGTCCCCGAGATCCCCCTCTGAAGATGTTTCCTTCTCGGACATTCTAGAAATGCTTAAGCAGAGGGGGAACTGGAATCCCCTAGCCCCTACCGAGAATGAGTCTGTATTCCTGGATGCGTTCGGTTCCTGACCTTCCACCTCCTGGGTTTCTCCGCCTTTCGATCCACTTATGTCAGTGGTGGCTCAAAAGGCTTGGTCAGCTCCGGATACAGTGGAACCAACTCCGAGGAGACCTGGCAAGTTCATCACAGCACCCCATGATAAGCAGTTCCTTACCAAAGGTGTTCCTGTTGATGCCATGGTGGTAGCAGCAGCCACCAAAAAAGAGTTAGCAGAGACCTCTTCGTCTGTCCATCCTCCTAACAAGGACTCTAGGACCATGGACAGATACGGGAAGCGAATGTTTGCTTCAGCGACCTTTTCTATGAGGTCACTGAACTACTTATGCCATTTTACCCAGCTTCAGAGGGATCTCCTTAAAGAGCTCGGAGATGCCCTTCAAGATCCATCAGCTGGGGGGGGGGGGGGCTCAAGCTAAAGTAGCTTCCCAGCTGGCGACGCTTAATTCTGTAGTCATCTCCTCCATGAGGCTCATTTCCTATGCAGCCGATGGTGTGAGTAGAGCCACAGGTATGGGTGTGGCCCTTAGGAGGCATGCATGGATGCGGCTGTGTAATTTTGCAGAACCTTTTAGAGCGTCATTCACCAACACCCCCTTTGATGGTTCCTTTCATTTTGGACCACAGGTGAAAGACACTTTGACTAGGTGTGAGCAAGAAGGCAAGACTCTCTCTGCTGTGGGAGTCCATTTTTCCACTCCTTCTAGACCATACCCCAAGGGTCGTCAGAAGAGTGATAAAATGTGGTTCCGAAAATCCCAGGGAGCCTCGCCTGACACACGTAGAGATTTTTCCTCCAGGGGCAGAGGTGGAAACAATAACAACAGACGCCGCCCTCTTGGCAGAGGGGGTCTGCAGAACTAGGGCAACAGAGAATCTTTCTCTGATAAGCCCTTTCAGCATCCCTGAAGGGTTGCCCGACTGCCCACCTCTGGAGGCAGTCGGGGGAAAACTTTCACTGTACCCAAAAGCCTGGCAAACGCAAGACAAATGGGTACGGTCCAGTATATCCAGAGGTTACAAAATTCCCTTCTGTCAACCCCCCTTACTGTCAAGGAAATCCCTTCCAGATGTTCCACCCAATCTGAGAGACCAAGCAGTAATAGAAGTTTCAAAACTGCTAGAAAAAAGAATCATCCAGGAAGTCCCGACAGACCAGCATGGATCCGGAACTTACTCAAGGTTCTTTTTGGTACCAAAAAAGACAGGGGACTGGAGACCGATTCTGGATCTCAGCAGACTAAACAGGTCTGTTCGAAGAACAAAGTTTCGGATGGTCACGCTACAGTCCATTCAACCCTTTCTGGGACAGGACAATTGGATGTGCTCAATAGATCTTCAGGATGTGTACAGCCATATCAAAATGGACAGGCTCTCCAGGAGATTTCTTCGCTTCCGGCTGGGAGCCAGTCATTACCAGTTTAGAGCTCTGTCCTTTGGTCTCACCACAGCCCCCAGGGTGTTCACCAAATGTATGGCAGTGGTCACGGCTCACCTGAGACGTCTAGGATTCCAGGTGTTTCCATATCTAGACGACTGGCTCCTCACTGCTACTACCAGGCATCAACTTCTGCAAGCCAGGGACTACACAATCACAATCTGCTCTCAGCTAGGCATTACAATAAACTTTGAAAAATCTGCCTTGTTGCCCTGTCAATCTATCACCTATATAGGAGCAGACTTAGACACAAGGAACATGTCCGCAAGGCTACCGCCAGAAAGGGTGTCTACAATTCGCCAGCAAGTACAAATTCTAATGCAGAGCAAAAGAATCCAAGTCAAGTTTGTCCTTCAAACTCTGGGTTCCATGGCAGCGGCAATTCTTCTAATCCCACTGGCCCGTTTTCACATGAGGATCCTTCAGTAGCTTCTGTTCACACAGTGGTCTTTCCAACAGCTGCCCATGTCCCACATGATCATGATTACAGAAGCATGCAAAAGGCACCTTTCCTGGTGGATGGTCTCCCCACTAGTGACTCAGGGCAGACCCTTCATTCAGCCCCCTCCGGTTGCCACAGTGACCACAGACGCCTCCGTGATAGGGTGGGGGGGGACCATTATCAGGGCAGGACAGTCCAAGGCACTTGGCAGCCTCACGAGTACCATCTGCATATAAACGTCCTAGAAATGAGAGCCATGCTGCTAGCGTTGGAAGCTCTTCAGGACTCTCTCCCTTCTGGGACCATTGCAATTCAAACGGACAGCATGTCAGTGGTGTGGTACATCAACAAGCAGGACTGAACCGGGTCTTACCCTCTATGTCGAGAATCACTCAGACTCTGGCAGTGGGCGATTTCCTCCCAACGTTTTCTGATTGCGACACACATCCCTGGGAGGTCCAACGTCATAGCGGACAGGCTCAGCAGAGCTATTCTCATGCCTCACGAGTGGTCTCTAAATCAGGAAGTTGCTGATCTTATCTTCCGCAAATGGGGACAGCCTTGCTGCGATCTTTTTACCACCCCCTTCAACAGCAAATGCAACAACTACTTCTCCCTTCTTCCGCTTCCAGGTCACTCACCCAGAGACGTTCTAGTCCACGATTGGCCTCAGGGACTTCTTTATGCCTTTCCCCCATTTCCAAAACTCATACAGAAAGCAATATCGTTGGGCTGAAAAATGATCCTCATTGCACCCTACTGGCCTCGATAGATATGGTTTCCGTTCCTGCACCATTACCTTCTCGATCAGCCCTGGACTCTGGATCCAATTCCAGACCTACTGATTCATCAATCAGGCAGGCTGCATCAATCCCTCCAAACACTCCAGCTCACAGCTTGGTTGCTCCACTTCCAACCTTAGCCAGGCTTCCCAGCATTTTCCTGGCTGTAAGTGAGATTATTGTCTCCTCTCACAAGTCCACAACTAGAAAAACTTATGCTAGCAAATGGAAACGTTTTTCTTGTTGGGCAGAGGGTAGGAACGTAGATCCCTTTTCAGCCCCAGTCCACGAAATTTTGGAATTCCTAGCACAACTTTTTCATTCTGGGTCCACTTCTGCTACAATCAGGGTTCAATTGGCCATTTCTGACTTTCATGTTGGGTTGTCAAATTCAAACATTATGTCTCATAAGCTCTGTAAAACATTTTTAAGAGGGACTACTCTCCTTTGACCTCCAATGAGAGATGCCCCTCCTCCTTGGGACCTTAATTTGGTACTAACCTCCTTAATTCTGCCCCCCTTTGAACCAGCAGCGTCCTGCTTCATTAAGTTTCTGTCTTGGAAAACACTCTTTCTGGTAGCTATTACTTCAGCCAGACGTGTCTCTGAACTTCAGGCACTATGTGTTCTTCCTCCATACTTGGTTTTTCATAAGGACAGGGTTGCTCTGAGGACTAATCCTTTGTTTCTTTCGAAAGGCTGCTCAGAGAATAATGTAAACCAATCTATAGACCTTCCTGTGTTTTTCCCTAACCACACCAACAAGGCAGAGTACAAATTACACCAATTGGACGTTCATAGACAATTGCATTTTTACCTGCACAGGACTAAGGAAATAAGGAAGTCGGACCAACTATTCCTTTCCTATGCTCTAGGCAAACAAGGTCTCCCAGTTTCCAAGGTGACCTTATCCAGGTGGTTGTCTCACAGTATTACTTTAATTTATCAATTAAGAAACAAAGAGTTGCCTATCAAACCGAAAGGTCATTCTACTAGGGCCTTGGCCACCTCTGTATCCTTCCAATCTAGGTTGCCCATGGATTCTATCTGTGCAGCTGCTACATGGGCAAATCCTCATACCTTTATTTCTCATTACAAGCTAGATATGGTCTCCAGAAGCAGAGCTGATTTTGGTTCCACTGTTCTGAAGAGTCTGTTCCAATGAGCCGCCCAGGATTGTAGGTGCTAGGGACGCTGTCCTAACCAGCAAGAACGAAGGCGAGATAGACAACTTAACATAAAGAAGTTATGTACCTACCATAACGTTCCATGTTAGTTGTCTTCATCTCGCCTTCTTTCTTGCGTCCCACCCTCTGTCCCCCTGTCCTATTGGACCGAGAGGAGTTATGGTTTCACTGGCTGAGTGTTCTCTGGTTTGTTTTCTCTACTGACTTAGAGAGTATGACAGGTATGCCCAACCTGGTTATGTCTGGGGTTAGCTATTTCAAACGAGATCTGGGTAGCTATCGCTAGGCATCATGGGATAAGGGGTAGCCTCGAGCCAGTAAACAGTTCTCGAGCTATAGAAGATGGCCGAGTCGGAGCCGAGGATCAGCTCCCATCCCAACCAGCAAGAAAGAAGGTGAGATGAAGACAACTAACATGGAACGTTATGGTAGGTACATAACTTCTTTTTTGGTGCTGGAGAAACTGACTGTGTCAGCCTTTGATTCTGCCTCTCTGGCTGACATAAGTTTCACCACTCGGAAAACTGGTCTTATTGTTCTGACCCTACTTCCAATAATTGGAACATAGTGATCTCACAACTCCAACTAAACCCCCAAAAGTCCATCACAGTCATTGCCATCTATATCCCACCTGGCAATACATCTGCTAGCCTTGAAGACTTTTTTTATCCTCGTGCTCTACTACATACTCACAAGAAACCCTCATTCTGGGGAATTTCAACATAGACTGGTTTACTTGTGTATCAGAAGCACCAAGTAATCTAATAAATCTACATGGCTACTAACAGCTAGTCCAGTTTCCTACTGGGTGTGATAAAACCTCTAAAAGGGAATCGATCTTGGATTGGGCCCTAACCAACAATCCCACACTGTATCCCCACATAGGCAGTCTCCCAGACAGTTTGTGACCACAACCTAATATACATAATGTGTAGCAAAACAAGCCAATACAAGAGCACTACTTATAGATAGACAAGAAACACAAAAGATTTATCTCCCAAAGTTCTCAAAACCTTACTCTACAACTGTGACTGGACCCCTTTAAAAACCCTCCCACTTGACCAGGCTGTAGCCTACTTAAACAAAACATTTTTACAACAGCTAGGCAGTGTAGCTCCACTGCATAAGGTTAAGGTTAGTGCCTCTCAAAACCGCTGGTTCAGTAAAGAAACCAAACAAATCCTTAAGTCCAGAGACACTGCATGGCTCTACTGTCAAAGAACTAAGGACATACAAAGCCTAACTAACTATTGAGAGCTGCACAACCATGCAAAAAAAAGTGCATTAGGCAGGACAAGAAAACCTGCTATACTACCTTACAAACTAAATACCAACACAATCCCCAGAAATTCTGGAAAAGTGTAAACCAATTACTAAAACCCACCCAAACCAACCACCTCTGATACTAAACTTCCTATTGAAACACAATTCAACTCCCACTTTGTGAACTCAATTCTATCTTTAGTACCACAGAACAATTCCAACCTCACCATCGATAATTCATGCTTTACCCTCAAAACTGTACCCACCAGCTCCATTAAAAGCCTGATCACTAAACTAAAAACCTCATCAACCACAGCTGACCAACTCCCTAACTACTTCTTAAAACTTACAGCAGATGCTATTGCAATCCCAATATCAACACTTATAAACAGATCAATTGCTGAAAACTACATATCCAAACTCTGGAAAATATCCCATGTTACTCCCTTGCACAAAGGAGGGACCTCCACTGAACTTAACAACTACAACAGACCCATTGCATTAGCATTCATACTCAAGTACTAAAACACCTAATAGATAACAATATTCTATCCCCTACCCAACACGGTTTCAGAACAGACCGCAGCACCACTACAGCCCTACTCAGCGTCACAGACACAATAAACCTACTCAAAAATAAAGGCTTTCACATGTCAACTCTCTTTTTGGATATGTCCAAAGCATTTGATGCAGTATCCCATCAAATCCTGTTAAGTAAATTATACCATTATAACCTATCTAAATCCACTCTAATCTGGTTCCACAGCTACTTAACTGACAGATACCAGGCTGTGAAATGGGACAATTCTTTCTCACCTCTGTTACCCATAACTGCACAGTCCCACAGGGGTCTGTCTTAGGACCTCTACTTTTCACAATTTTTACAAATGACCTCCAAACCTCCATTCAACATGCTTCTATCATTCAGTATGCAGGTGATACAACTTTTATCTGCACTGCACAAAATACTCCCACCCTCCTGAAAATTACTCAGTCCGCACTCTCTGATGTAGAACGCTACCTTACCAAGACCCAACTTATCCTCAATCCCAAGAAAATACAGCTAATGACTATAACCAGTTCTAATAGAAATATCAATAGCAGTCAGTTCACCATCTACTCTAAAAACTCCACCCTTATCACACCAGTGACACATGCCAAGCTACAAGGAATAACCATAGACTGTCACCTAAAATTTGACAGTCATATCAACTTGACCATAAAAAAAGTACATGCCAAACTAGGATCTCTCTACTGCATTAAACCATTCCTCACCAGCAATACAAAGGCCGTCATTGCATGCTCCCAACTTCTGTCTACCCTACTCTATGCATCCCCCATTATAACTAATCTCAATAAAACTGACCAAAGCAAAATGGAAGCTTGTTGCAACAATATTGCCCGTTTTGCTACTAACTGCCCATATCGATCCACCATTGTACTCCTCTAAGCCAGCTCCACTGGCTTGAACTGCCTAACCTACTGCCTTTGCCACGCTTTAAATTACTTCCCCAATATGTGTCCTGCCCTAAATAACCTAGTACAACAGCACTCATCCACAAGGCCTCTTCGATCATCAAGCAAATTATTATTACAAGTCTCCAACAGCAATAATAGTTTTGGTGACTCACTATACAGTAATATAGTGGCAAAAAAATGGAACACCCTGCCCATTAGTATCCAAAACGCATCCTCTAAAGCCTCCTTTAAAAAACTCATCAGACAACATCTGACAGAAAGCTGGCAGTGCCATGACTGCTCACCATGCTAGAGCAATCAAACAATACACATTTACTTATGCCCATCTTACCTTACTAAATTCCTTCCTCTCAACTAAACTTGTTCAAGTTAAATTACTGCTACAATCTAAATCAAGACATAAGCTAGTACTATCACTATTCCAGTAACAATTGGCAATAACACATATTACTAATAGAGGTTTACCTACCTCTACTGAAACTGCCTTAATTAGTATTGTAAAAGTAATCTAATGTAGTATGCTAAGTAGTGTACTGTGTTTCAATGCACAAATGTATACTATGGAATCTTATTATCTATTATTACTATTAATGAATGTTCTTTGTTTCCTTGCATTTGTACTGTCTTAATACCAATGTAAAATATGTTGTTCCTAAACTTTCGATATATTGTGATGCTGTTTAAACACCTAAATGTATTTATAATTTGTCTTTCTCTGTGGGACTTTTCTCCCCAGGCCTCTGCTGAAAAAGGGTCTCTGGCCCAGACAGACACCCCGGGTTAACAAATGTAAAATAAATAAATAATAAATCTGCAAAAACAGCATCTGATTTGCAAGTTGTCATGGTGGCAGAATCCTGTCTGGTATTTCGCAAAGATTGGGTCAGTGTACCTACAAACCTCTCATTCACATGTTCACGTTGAATCAGGTCATCAATCTCTTATTTTTTTATCCAGATCCTGAAAACAAGGGAGATTCTGCACACACTGACTGTGCGTAGCCAACTTGGGTACTATTCTGATAGAACTAAGTTCATCAGGAAAGCTAACCAGCTATTTCTTTCCTATTCTGAGACTGAGAAAGGTCAGCCCATGGACTTCCAGAATTGCTGCACACTGAATCACAGCTTCATTTCAGCTCTCCCCATGGGAAAACAGAAGAAATTCATAACAGAGAGCCAGTGAATTTGTCCTTTTGGGTAAATTTCAGTTTCTGGCTAGTAAGTGCACTGCCTGAATGACAGCAAAGAAGAAAATGTAGAGAAGGCGAAAGAAAATCAACCACAAAAAGTGAGAAGACACTGGCTAGGAAGAATCCTGCAGCTTTTCAACACAAAGCAGTTCAAACTCCAGCTTTGGTCAAGACTTGACTTCCTGTAATGCAGAGGAAAAAATAAGTCAGATATGCTCAGAACATATTAAAATAAATGAAATACTGAAGGTGTATAGCAACTCAAATACAAAAGGCTGGAAAAAAATGGAAGAAGGTTTAAAACAGATATTCAGATGCGTGGACTGCATCAGTCAGAGGTCTAAATGAAGGCTGGCCTAGTGAGACTGCTCAAGAAGAGATGTTTCAAAAATGGTAGACTTAGAGTACAGGGCACATAAGAAAAACGGAGAATCTGATGTTGTTGCTGTCGTTTGCTTTTCAACCTATGGGTCTCGGATCCAAGCATCGGATCAGACTCGGATGCATGTCAAAGCTCCAGGCTCCTACATCTGAGCTCCTCCCCTACCCATAATGCTTCTCTCCTCCAAGTCCCTCAGATATCATTTGCCGAGCTTCGCATAGCATTGGGTATCTCGCACTCTGCGCTCCTCAGGGATTTCCGTGAGTTTAATGATCCTTTTTTGTACTGCTTTTAGATATTCTTTATAAAATATTATATTTCTAAATAATTTCCTTATTTGGTAGCCTTCCCTTTGTTTCCTTTTGTCAGTAAGTTTGTGTATAGTTTTCTCATCCCTTCCCTTCCCCTACCCTATTTCTACCTGTTTTATAACAAAAAAAAAAAAAACTTCCTTCATCTTTCTATCTTTAGCGTTTATAGCTTTACTAGTCTAATACTTTAAGTTTTGTTTGACTTTATTGTGTGTGTGTGTGTGTGTGTGCGCACCGTGGGCTGTTTTTTTGTTTTCTGTAGTCATGTCTGACTCCAAACCCTCGGGTTTTAAAAAATATGTCACCTGTGGGTACAAAATCCCACTTTCTGATGCTCATTCTGAGTGTGTCATGTGCCTTGGTGCAGCACACCTGGACTCAGCTTGCTCCATTTGTGCCGGGTTTATTCAGTGGCCACTCACTGACAAACAGGTGTAACAAGTTGTTTTTGAAAGGCCATCTGCCTAGCTCCTCTTCTTCAGCCACTCCATCCACTTCACGGGTTCAGACATCCGCCAAAAATATAAGGTGTGCAAGAGATCCCCAGTAGAACCCACCACCCAGGAGAACCTCCTGCCAAGACTCTTAGACCTTCGGAGCTGACCACTACAGCTCCAGTAGTCATCTAGGCATCCCTTCTGAGCCGGAGCCAAAGCTTCTCCCTTGAGCAGATGAGAGCCAGACCCAAGTCCCCTCTCCTGCAACTTCCCAGGCCCCTTTCCAGACCTGCTTTGGTTGCCTCTTCCATTAAGTCTTCTCAAAGCTTTTCTGAAGCCGAGGTGGACAGCATCATAGTTAAGTTTCTCAAGGCACAAATCCTGCTGGAGAACCTTCTTGCTCTGTCCCTACTGGATCTGCAAGCAATATTCCAACCTTTACACCTATCTCTCCTTCTCCAATCCAACTCCAGGTTTGAGTTATTGGGCCCGAGCCATCCTGGAGCTGAGATGTTGGAGCCAAACAGGTACGGTTACCTCAAGTCCAGTGGTCTTCCTGACTTGCCAGGCTCCAACAATTTCAAAGCAGAGCAGTTCTCAGAGCCACAGCTTCAGCATCGGTTCTGAGAGATTGACATCAACTACTAAATTTTCGGAACTGTCTCTTCCCCTTAGGTGCTCGGCGTTTGATAGCTGAGCTCTGACTCATCACTTGGATCCAGGGGAAGTTGGGATTCATTGAACTCCCCCGTCAAAAGTTTTGGCGGGAATGCTTATGGTATCTCGATCTCCCTCGGCATTCAAAGCGGTGGAGAGGGTTCTCTCAGTATCCAGAAGAGCCTTAACTCTTCCTGCTTCAGAGCCCAGCCCCCCTCCAGCAGCTTTTGCGCTTGAGACATCTACTCTGTCTCCTCATGGACAGCCTGTCCAGAAAGACATCCAGTCTGCTTCCCTCTTGGAATGCCCAGAGTCTTCCGATACTTCCCTAGAGCATCCCACTGAGGAGGTCCCTCGGCAGCATCAGTGCAAAAGGAGGTACTTGGATTCCCTTTTGGAATCCCTCACAGATGACACAGATCTCGATGAAGGGGAATGGTCCCTCAGATCACTGCCCAAGGATGTCTTTTTCTGAAACATCATGGAAATCCTACATCAAAAGGGTGGTTGATCTTCCCAAAACCCTAACCCAGAGGAATCAGTGTTTCTTTAAGATTTTGGGTCAGGCCCATCTACTTCTTTGGTATCCCCGCCCTGCAGACCCCCTTATTGACATTGTGCTGTGTAGGGCATGGAAGGAACTGGACACAGTGGAACCAATCCCCAGATGACCTGACAAAATTCTTGGTGACCCTTCTGACTGCCCCCATTGGACTAAGGGTGTTCCCGTTGATGCCGTGGTGGTTGCAGCTGCCACCAACAGGTAGCTTGCCCAGCAGAGCCCCACTGTCCATCTACCCTAACAGGGAGTTTAGGGTGTTGGCAGGTTTACGCTTCAGAGACCTTTGCACTGTGAGCTCTGAACTACTTGGCACACATGAACAGGTGTCAGAGGAACTTAGTTAAGGAACTCTCCAGTTCTGTCTGCTGAGAAACAGAAGACCTATTCCTCCAGAATGAATTCAGGATTCAGAGGGAGACCTTCCCCCCTAGAGGCAGAGGGGAAATGGTTATAATGGCAGATGCCGTCCTAATGGCAGAGGGGGACCAATGAATCAAGGGTCTCAAGATTCTTTCTCAGATAGACCCAGTATGCAATCCTGAGGTATTTCCCAAATGCTCATCTCTGGAGGCAGTTGGAGGACGTTTGTCTTTAAACCTAACAGCATGGGAAGCTATCACAAAAGATCATTGGGTGTTAAATGTGATATCCAGAGGCTATTCAATGCCCTTTTTCCAGAAAGCCTCTCCAAACAAAACCCTCTCCAATGTTCCACCCAGTCAGCAGGAGGCTGCAGCATTAGACATTTTAAAGCTGCTCTCAAAGAGTCATCCAAAGTGTCCCCCAGACCAGATCGGATCAGGCATCTACTCCAGATTATTTTTAGTGCCTAAAAAGATGGGGGACCATCAACCTATTCTGGACTTCACCACTCTAAACAAATCAGTTGCCAGCTCAAAGTTCCGAATGGTCATGATACAGTCCATTCTGCCCTTTCTGCAGAAGGATGACTGGATGTGCTCTATCAACCTTTAGGATGCATACTATCACATCAAGTTGAACAGGCACTCCAAAAGGTTCCTCCGCTTCAGGCTAGGAGCCAGTCATTACCAGTTCAGAGTAATGCCCTTTGGTCTCATCACAGCCCCCACGGTGTTCACCAAATGCATGGCAGTCATGGCAGCTCACCTGAGACTGAAAGGATTCCAGGTGTTTCCATACCTAGACGATTGGCTCCTAACTATACTTCCACCAGGCATCAACCTCTAGAAGCCAGAGAATTCCTATTCCACCTAGCCTCGACCTTGGGCATTTCTATCAACCAGAAAGAGTCTCCTCTTCAACCGTTCCAAGTCATAGACTTCATCGGAGCCTGTCTGGACATATTCATTCTCTAACACTTTTTCCGCCGGACAGAATTTCCACCTTGAGTGTTAATGTCAAACAGATAATGGACATTCCTTCCCTCCCAGCAAGTCTTTTCATAAGGGCTTTGTGGTCCATGGCACACTCACCCTGGTACCGTTAGCTCACCTTCATATGACAGTACTTCAGTATCCCTTAGCAGTACAATGGTCTTTCTTGCTTTACCCATTAAATTACCCAGTCAAGATTTCACGGCCATGCACACTTTCTCTTCTATGGCAGATCAAATCCAAGGATCTTTTCCAAGGCTGCCCCTTCATCCTACCCCCTCCCATGGCCACTGTGACAACGGATGCATCCCAGCTGAGGTGGGGGGCATTATCTGAGACAAACAGTCCAAGGCACATGGCTCCCCCCAGAGACCAATCTGCATATCAGTGTTCTCGAGATGAGAGTGGGGCTTCTTGTATTGTAAGCCCTTCATTCCTCTCTTCCATTGTGAACTATTGCTATTCAGACAAACAACATGTCAATGGTCTGGTACATCAACAAGCAAGGAGGAACCAGGTCTTAAGCCTTGTGTCGAGAGGCCATGACGTTGTGACAGTGATTGATTTCTTCCAACCACTTTCTCATAGGTATGCACATTCTGGGGAATATGAACATCCTGCCGGACAGCTGATGCCTCATGAGTGATCTCTGAATCCTTCAGTGGCATATATGATCTTCCAGAGATGGGGGGTCAAACATGCTGTGATTTTTTTGCGTCTCCCTCCAACACCAAGTGCAGCAGGTTTTTTGCCCTGATCCCTTCACAGGGACAGTCACCAAGACATGCTCTAGACCATGCTTGGCCTCCCAGTCTGCTCTATGCCTATCCCCCTCTTCAGCTCATTCCCAAATTTCTGCAAAAAGCTCAGAGTTTGAAGTGCCAAGTGATCCTCATTGCCCCCTTTTGGCCCTGACAAGTCTGGTTCTCCTTCGTTTGGTTTCACCTAGTTTGTCCACCTTGCACTCTGGATGCCTCTCCAGATCTATTGTCCCATCCCTCAGGACACTCCCATCCGGATCTTCTGAACGTGAAATTAAAAGCTTGGTTTCTCCACTTCCAATGATGGCTAGAACTTCCGGGCCTTCTTCCCTAGTCAGAAAAAATTTGATTGCGGCACACAAACCATCCACGGGAAAGTTATACAATAGTAAGTGGAAGAGATTCTCCATTTGGGCTCATCAGAACAATGTAGAACCTTTTACAGCCCCAGTTTCTCCTGTGTTGGACTTCCTGGCCTGTCTTTTTCAATAACAAGGCTAGTTTTTTTTTTATGGTAAAAGTACAGCTGGTGGCCATTTCCAATTTTCATATAGGGGAAAATTCTTTACTCCTAGCTTCATCCAAATTGTGCAAGGCCTTCTTAAAAGTTACCTTTCTTCTTCATCTTCCTATTAAGGAACCTGCGCTCCCCTGGCATCTCACCTTAGTTTTATAGGCTTTAGTCGCGCCCCCCTCCCTTCGAACCTTCAGCCAAGATAGATTTAAAGTTTTTGACCTGGAAAACCATCTTCTTGGTGGCAATTACTTCTTCCAAGAGAGTATCTGAATTGCAGACTTTGTCGTGCAAGCCTTCATACTTGATTTGTCACAAGAACAGAGTTACTTTGCAAACTAACCCTTCCTTTCTGCCTAAGGTCACTTCTGAGGCTAACTTGGTGACATAAACCAAGTTATCAATCTGCCTGTATTCTTCACTAATTTTCAAAATAGAGGAGAGTATCTGCTTCATACATTGGACATACATAGACAACCTCATTTCTATTTGGATCGTACCAAAACTTTGAGGAAATCTGACCAACTTTTCGTTTTTGTCCAAGTTGGGTAAACCAGTTTCAAAGGATACCCTTGCTCATTGGATTACTAGTTGCATTAAACTTGCATATTCCACAAAGAACATCCTTTTACCGTGTCCTATTCTACTACATCCGTTTCCACCTCTTCAGCCTTCTGGTCGAAACTTCCCATTGATGAAGTTTGTGCAGCTACTACTTGGGTAAACCATCATACCGTCATTTTGTATTACAAACTAGACATTATTTTCAGGAACAGGGCATCCTTTGGTCCTGCTGTGCTCCAGAATATCCTTCCTTAAGGGCCGCCCAAGTTCTTCTGTAGCTGGGGACTCTGTCCCATAGATTTAAGAGCAAATGAAGGCAATAATATCAGATAAAGAAGTTATGTACTCACTATAACATTCCATCTGTGTTGCTGCCTCTCATTTGCTCGTCAAACTTCCTTCCCTCCATCCCCCTGCCTTTGGAAGGACCTAACAGAATTTTTTGGACAAATACTTCCTTACTGTTTGAGGTCTTGAAGTATTCCTTTAAGACTTATCCAATTATTGCCAGCTGACTTCTACATGTATGATATTATGATTATCTGATATAACTTGGTGCAGCAAACTCGATCTGAGGGATTTGGAGGAGAGGAGAGGAGCATTATAGGTAGGAGAGGAGCTCAGATGTCAGAGCTTGGAGCTTTGGTATGCGGCTGAGTTGGATCCGATGCCTGGATCCGAGACCCATAGGTTGATGAGCAAATGTGAGGCAACAACACAGATGGAACGTTATGGTGAGTACCTAGCTTCTATTTTTCTGCTGTACCAGAGAAACTGGTAGGAACAGACTGTATTCATTTTATGAAATCACAGATAAGCAACTGGACTGGTATTCCACAGCAGGAGTTGTTAATTGAAAGGGCACATGGTGTGTATGCTCCAAACCTGGCCGTAAGAAAACAGCCAAGAACTGTATTAGTAAAGATGCAATCCTACCAGCAGAAAGAGTTGATTCTGACTAAACTGTGGCAGAAGAGCAAAGTACTAAAATTTGGAGACAGTAGAATGTTTGTAGAAAATGATTACTCACTGTACAACAGGCAGAAGAGAAGCAAGTTTATTCCAGCAATCACGGAATTTCAAGCGGCAGTGTGACGAAAGGAGATGCTGCCAGCACAGCTAGCTGGAATTTTGTAAGTAATTCTATGCCATTGGTGAATATCAAAATGATTTATATAAGATGCTTATTTTACAAATGTATCAGAACTGTATGTCATTTGTATATCGAAGTGGTTTGTACAGACGTGTGTTGAAAAGGTATTTTATGAAGTGTTTGTGTTTGAAAGAGAGAACAGAAGTGTGCATGCAATAGTGTAACTGTTTAAATGTGTATGTTAACAGAGGAAACTGTAGGGTTAACTTCAGTCCAGCAAACGTTAGGAAAATAGCTGAAATTAAATTACTTTATACGCTATGCAATAAAAAATGGTATCAATGCAGCTAGAGAGAAATAATCTGTGCTGAGAAGCTTTTTGTATTGTCTTCAGAGTAAAATAATTACTACCTCGGAAAGCATGAAAAAATGCAATTGTTTTATGACTTCCAGCATCTGCCAAAGATCTGAGGTCTATGTATTTTTACAGGTAGATGCTAAATGTTGCCAGCTTCCAGCAGTGGGGGTTTCACCTGGGAACTAGGAGTCAGATGACAAGAAATTATGTAATTCTGCAAGCAATCCCAGCAGTAATATTGTAAATATTAATTTGAGAAGTCTCTTAGTGAGAGGGCATTCTGTATTCTGTCATGGACCTGACATCAGCTAGAAGATCCATTCACCACATTGGCCTTGCTCTGTTAGTAAGTTTTTAGATTATAGTATAATTGTCCTAGATTCAGTCAGAAATATAGTAAAGCTTAGTTTAGATATTTTTCTTTATCTATTTGAGACTTTCCTGCAATGTTGTTTTAAATATTTCTTGTGGTTTTGAACTCTGATGTCACTGTAAATATATATCTGGTATTATCTTGTTCTTTTATTATTTATTATTAGATATATTTAAACCTTTCATTGTGGCTGATCTATGTAGAGATATTTAAATTTTGAGAGTACTTGCATGTTTATTTGATGACACTGTGTGGGCCAGTCCTAACAGCCTTGCTCTTGATCAAGCTATCATTTGTATTAATATCAATATTACACAGTAAGATTGAACACCCTTTGTTAAGGGCCTTAAAATAGCTGATAAAGAGTGGCTGGTGGCAGTAATAACTACCTTATAGTCTGGACAGAAGGGGGCTTAGCTAGTAAACCTGTTCCAGCCTTTCACCAGGGTGTGTGTGTGTGTGTGTGTGTGTGTGTGTGTGTGTGTGTGTGTGTGTGTGCGTGTGTGTGTGTGTGTGTGTGTGTGTGTGTGTGTGTGTGTGTGTGTGTGTGTGTGTGTGTGTGTGTGTGTGTATGTGTGTGTGTCTGTGTGTGTAAATCAAACCTCAAAGACTGTGTGTGTGTGTCAGCTACTTGGGCAGGGACAAGAAGCACTGGTTGGACAGAAAAGTTGCTGGAGGTCTTGGCTTGGTCACTCGGCTGAGATCTCAACTCTAGAGCCGTGCCAGTCGGGAGTCTTATTGGGGATCTGGGAAAAGAGGCAGAAACCAGCTCCAGACTGACTGTGGTCTCTGTTTGCTTGGGAAATTATACTTGATGCAGGAAGCTGCATCTAGAAATGCTGTGTACTTGTAATCCTCCCAGTGTACATCCCTCACAGTTGCCAGTGGTGCGAATTGAGGCTCCTTGATTACTGGTCCAGTGGTAGGTCGTCACATATTGGTTTGCAGTGGAACATGTTGGGATTCAGTGGTGTGGATATTGAACTCCTGTAGCCTGTAAATAGTGGTCACAAAAGAAAATGTTTGCAGTCTCAAGCAGCCACATGGTGAACATTCAAAGTTTCATATCACAATACTTTTATTTATTTTTTGTTAACTTAGTAAGGAAGAGCAGGCAAGGATGTTAGCAGAGGATTATGGCAAGCTGACAAGGAGCCACTTGGCTGAGATGTGCCAAGTCAAAGGACTGGTGTATGCTAATCGGACTAAAGCGGAAATGGTTGCAGCCATAGTCATAGCTGCATCACAGACCAGCGACCAGGAAGACAACCAGACTGGTCTTGGGGATGTACAACTCTCAGAAAATGGACAGTTCAACTTTGCTTCAGAGGACTTAAAAATTCATCTGGAGTTAAAGACTTGAACTGGAGACCAAACTGTTGGAAACAGAATCAGCAGAGAGACTACTGCATTTGGAGATTGAAGAAAAGGAGAAACAGATGGCATTAGAATCAGCAGAGAGGGTGAGATGTCTGGAGGCCGAAGAAAATAAGAGACTGTGATGTTTGGAGGCTGAAGAAAATGAGAGGTAGAGGCAACATGAAACGGAGATGCTGACTCTTTGCCAGGGTCATGGAGGTAATGAGGAAGGGAGTAACCAAACCCCAGAAGCAATAAAAGTCAGTAAATTTCTTCCACAATTTACAGAGGGTAGTAATTTTGATAGTTTTATTCATATGTTTGAAAGGGTTTGTAAACAGTATAATGTTGATCAAGGGCTCTGGGTATGGTCCCTGACCCCCTTAGGGTTTGTAAACAGTATAATGTTGATCAAGGGCTCTGGGTATGGTCCCTGACCCCCTTACTCCATGGTAAAGTTGTAACTGTTGTTTTTAAATTGTCTGATGCTGATTGCGTAAATTATAATACTGTTAAAAATTGTTTATTAGAGTGTTTTAAGGTAATACTTGAAACTTGTAGAAAAAAGTTTCTTGAGCATAGACCAAGGCAGATGAAAGTGTGTGTGAATATATTGCTGAGTTAGCACTTATTTTCATAGGTGGGTGAGAGGGTGTTGGGTCATCATTTTTGAAAGGCTGGCAGACCTTTTGGTGAGGGAACAAGCCCCTAGCACTTTGCCTGAGGACATGAGAATCTGGTTGGTAGATCGGGAATGCATTACCACAGATGAGTTGGGGAAAAAGGGAGACCTATACCTAGCAAGCAGGGCATCACTGCACAGGAAAGGGATACCCAGTGCTGCATATGGGTCTAAGGGATCCCATGGTGGGTAGCCTAAACCACTCCAACAGAATCCGCCAGTAACAGGGAAGCCACTAGTTTAGGCACATAGCCAGGATCAAGGGTTAAATGTTTTAAATGTAACCAGTGGGGCCATGTAGCATATAGATGTCCATGGAGGCAAGGTGGGGGAGCCAGTAAATGGGAATGCCAGAATGCCAACAGTAAGTTGTCTGGAGACAAGGGTACCAAACTTCCACAAGAGGTTATATTTTATCTTAGATGGGAAACAGGCCACTGCTAAGAGAGAAAGCCTCTGACCTAACCATTGTAAAGCCTGAAATGGTTAAAGAGGAGCACTACTTGCTTGTGCAGTCTACTCCAGTCAGAGATTTAGGAGGGATCCCATTTGAAATACCTTTGGCTAGGGCTTACCTTGACTGTAGGGTTGTAAAGGAAGCAAGCAAGTAGGTGTGTTTGAGCATATCCCTGCAGATGTCCTGTTAGGGAATGATTTTGATAATGCAGTACCTTGTGTGCATGCAGTTGCACACAGTCAGGCTTGGAGACAAGCATGTGGTTCTGGTAGCCTGGGGAGGACCCAAACAGGCCGCACATTTGAAGCCAGGACTGGTGAGGTGCTTATTTCAGAGAGGGAGCTATCCTGTAGCAGTGAGACTGAAGGTGAGCCTGCTGGTGGGTACTGATGTTCCCTTGGACAGAGTGACTGCAAGGACAGAGGTGAGTATTAGTACCCAGGCTGACAGTGAGACACCACTGTCAAAGGATACCAGGCTTCCTGTGGAAGGGGAGCTGGGAAGGGTTGCAAAGAGAGAGTTGGGACAGGCATGAGAGTTGTCTCATACCCTATATTACAAGGCTTGAGGGAGGTAGCCGGGGAGGTGCCTGATTCTCAAGGAAAAGGGTAATCTGTATACTTGGACAAAGGGTTACTGTTTAGAGATTGGGCCCTTGAGGAGGGCTAGATGGTGAGGTAATACAGCAGTTGGTAGTGCCCAGTGCCTACCGTCTGGCACTTCTAGCCATAACCCATAACATTCCCTTTGCAGGTCATATGTTATAAAGCATTTCAAGAGACATATTATACAGAACTTTTATTGGCCTGGGATTTCCAGAGATGTAACAGGGTACTGCAGGACCTGTGAGCAGTGCCACAAAGTAGACAAGGCAGGAGACAAGGTCAAAGCTCCTTTGATGCCTTTGCCTGTGATTGAGGAGCCATTTCAGAGGGTAGCTATGGATATTGTGGAGCCTCTGAGTACTCCAAGTTCCACAGGGAAGAAGTGTATCCTTGTGGTAGTAGATTCTGCTATCAGATACCTTGAGGCAGTGGCTCCGTCCTCCATAGAAGAAGAGATGGTCGCAAATGCTTTGTTAGAGATTTTCAGCAGGGTAGGTTTCCCAAAAGAAATACTGTCTAGCAGAGGTGCCAATTCACATGAGACCTGCTGGCTTGTGTGTGGGAGCACTTTGGGGTGAAGCACCTAAAGACCACCACCTCCTACCATTCCCAGACTAATGGTCTGATGGAGAGGTTAAACTCTACACTAAAGACCATGCTACAGGTATTTCCAGACCAGTTTAAGAGGGAGTGGGACAAATATTTGTCCCATCTGTTGTTTGCATACAGAGAGGTGCCCCAGGCATCCACAGGTTTCTCCCCTTTTGAGTTGCTGTATGGACATAGGGTGAGGGGACCTCTAGATTTGATTTGAGATGAGTGGGAGGGTGAGTGTGAATCCCACAAGGAGTCTGTTGTGGCATGTGTCTTAAACCTCAGGACAAGGCTCGGGGGCCTCATGGGCTTGACCCAGAAGAAACTGGCAGAAACCTAAGAGGAGAAAGATCTGGTATGACATGAGTGCTCGAGCTAGAGAATATGCTAAGGGACAGCAGGTTATGATTTTCATTCCTGTCAGACACAGTAAGCTGCAGGTAGCTTGGGGGACCTTCAAAGTGATAAGGAAGGTCAATGATAACTACATGGTAGAACTGCTAGGCAGGAGGCAGGGGCATAAACTGTACCATGTTAATATGATGAAACCTTACAATGATAGAGAGGCCCTTGTGCTGAGTAATTGCAGTGGATACCAGGAGGAGTCTGAGAGGGATCTGGTGACTGATCTCCTCAGTGAGGGTTGGACTGACACCTCAGTGGAAGGGGTAGTAATGTCCCAGCAGCTGTCCTCTACCCAGGTTTAACAAATCCAACCAGTGTTACAGGAGTTTGGGGGAATGTTCAGTAGGAAACCAGGGTGTAGCCACCTGGTGCAGCACCATGTGGATACGGGACCCAAAAGGCCTATTAAACAAGCCCCTTATAGAATCCCTGGGAGAATGAAACAGACTCTGAGGGAGGAGATACAGGAAATGTTGGAACTAGGGGTAATCCAGGAGTCCAGCAGTCCCTGGGCCTTTCCAGTGGTGCTGGTACCAAACAAGGATTGCAGCACCAGGTTCTCTGTGGACTACAGGAAATTAAATAGTCATTAACAGTGAGATGCTTACCCCATGCATAGGACAGATGAAACCCTAGGGCAGCTGGGTGGGTCTAAGTATCTTACTACTATTGATCTTACCAAGGGCTACTGGTAGGTGCCCCTGACTCCCAGCGCTAGAGAAAGGTCAGCCTTTGTGACTCCTTCCGGCCTGTATGAGTTCACGAAGATGCCCTTTGGGATGAAAAATGCCCCAGTGATTTTCCAGAGGCTTGTAGATCTTATCCTAGCAGGAGCAGGAAATTTTGCCCTTGCTTACCTGGATGATATTGCCATCTACAGCCATTCCTGGTAAGAGCACCTTCAGTATGTCAGGGAGGAGCTGGGCAGACTACAGAGGATAGGGTCGACCATTAAGCCCAGTAAGTGTCAAATGGGTATGCCAGAGATCTCCTACCGGGGATGAGTGCGGAGTGCTAAGACCAGGCCAGAACCTGCCAAAGTGGAAGCCTTTCAGGCATGGCCTGCCCCTGTTACCAAAAAGCAGATGAGGGCATTCTTAGGGGACACCAGGGTACTACAGAAAGTTTGTCTCCAATTATAGTACCAAAGCTGCTCCCCTCACAGACCTGACAAGTGAAAACAGGCCAGATAAGGTAGTGTGGACCCCAGCATGTGACCAGGCATTCCAGAAGCTTAAAGGAGGTTTGGGAGGACCCCCTGTGTTAGCCAGTCCAGATTACAGCAAATAATTTGTTGCACAGGTGGATGCTTTAAACCATGGGGTGGGGGGCTGTACTCAGCCATGTTTCCTCAGAGGGGAAGAGCACCCAGTGGTATATCTCAGCCGTAGGCTGCAACCTGGGGAGGAATGCTATGCAGCTGTAGAAAAGGAATGTCTAGCCATAGTATGGGTACTACAGAATCTTCAGCCTTATCTGTATGGAAGGAAATTCACTGTAGTTACAGACCAATATCGCTTAACATGGCTACAGCGAGCCAGCCAGCAAAATGCCAAGTTACTAAGGTGGAGCCTAGGGTTGCAGGCATATGATATTGACAGTGCAGTGGGGTTAGCAATACCATCGCAGATGGGCTCTCAAGACAGGGACCAGGGTAATGTATTCCCAAATAGGCTCATTCCTGTCAAGCAATTTTTCTCAAGGGTCACTTGAAAAACTAGCTTGAGTCTTCGAATGGGGAGAAAGAAGTGTGATGAAATGAGATACTGCCAGCACAGCTAGCTGGAATTTTGTAAATATGTATATGTCATTGGTGAATATTGAAATGATTTATATAAGATGCTTGTGTTACAAATGTATTGGAACTGTATGTCATGTGTATATCAAACTGGTTTGTGCAGCTGTGTTTTGAAAAGGTATTTTATAAAGTGTTTGTACTTGAAGTGCATCCACAGTGTACACTACTGGTAGAGAACAGAAATGTACATGCACTAAGTGTAACTGTTTAAATGTATATGTTAACAGAGGAAACTGGAGGGCTAACTTCAGTCCAGCAAACTTTAGGAAAATAGCTGAAATTAAATTACTTTATAGAGTATGCAATAAACGATGATATCTTTCAGTTTTCAGTGCAGCTAGAGACACAGAATCTGTGCTTAGAAGCTTTCTGTATTGTCTTCAGAGTAAACTAATTATTACCTCTGAAAGCGTGAAAGAATGCAATTTTTATGACTTCCAGCATCTGCCAAATATCTGAGGCCTATGTATTTTTACAGGTAGATGCTAAATACTATTAGCTTCCAGCAGTGAGGGTTTCACCTGGGAACTAGGAATCAGATGACAAGAAATTATGTCATTCTGCAAGCTATCCCAGCAGTAGTATTGTATATATTAATTTGAGAAGTCTCTTAGTGATACAGGATATTCTGTATTCTGTCTTGGATCTGACATCTGCTAGAAGATCCATTCACCACATCTGCCTTGCTTTATTAATAAGTTTTTAGATTATAGTATAATTCTCTTAGATTCAGTCAGGAATATAGAAAGTTTAGTTTAAATATTTTTCTTTCTTTATTCGAGAATGTCCTGCAATGTTGTTTTAAATATTTCCTGTGGTTTTGAACTCTGATGTCACTGTGAATATATATTTAATATTGTCTTGTTCTTTTATTTATTATTAAATGTATTTAAACCTTATATTGTGGCTGATCTATGTAGAGATATTTAAATTTTGAGAGTATTTGCATGTTTATTTGGTGACATTGCATGGGCCACTCCTAACAGCCATACTCTTAGTCAAAGTACTATTTGTATTACTGTCAGTATTGCACAGTAATATTGGATACCTTTGTTAAGGGCCTTAAAGTAGCTGATAAGGACTGACTGGTGGCAGTAATAACTACCTTATAGTCTGGACCGAAGGGGGCATAGCTAGTAAACCTGTGCCAGCCTTTCCTGGGAGTATGTGTGTGTGTGTGTGTGTGTGTAAATCAAACTTCAGAGTGTGTGTGTGTGTGTGTGTGTGTGTGTGTGTGTGTGTCAGCTAACTGAGCAAGGATATGAAGCACTGGTTGGACAGAGAGGGTGCTGGAGTTCTTGACTTGGTCACTTGGCTGAGATCTCAACTCTTTAGCTGTGCCAATGCGGAGTCTTATTGGGAATCTGGTTAAATAAGCAGAAAGCAACCCTGGATTGACTGTGGTCTCTGTGTGCTCTTTAGGGAAATTACACTTGATACAGAGAGCTGCATCTGGAATTATGTGTACTTGTAATACTCCATGTGTATGTCCGCCATTGGTGCCAGTGGTTAAGATGGAGGCTCCTTGATTACTGATCCAGTGGTGGGTCATCACAGACAGGTTTGAGATTCAAGCTGATGTATCCAGCTATCTTCAGAATATTTTTTCTGGAAGGATCCAAGTAATGTTTGATGGAGAACAGGCTAAGGAGGAAATACAAAAGATTAACCAAGAAAAAGTAAGCTATCAAACAGAACGGGACTCTGCTTCTTATTCTTCTGATAATAAAGCTATAGAGAGACTTTGCCAGTGAAAACCTTTCCAATGTTCCAAAGGCGAATGCTTGAGAGACAGAGAAAAGCACATGAGTTGAATAGAAGAACTGGGAGTACATCGAGAAACTAACCAGAGACTGGAGTTGGGAGATGGAGTTCAACAGGAAGAAAACCAGCAATTCAGAAATTAATGAATAAATGTGTAATTACAAACAGTCAATCACATTTGTGAAACATGGCTGAAGAAGGAGTAGTAGAAATATTGGACCTTTTTGACTTAGTTAAACTTGTAGAGTACTCTACTTCATGTCATTAATGTTTGGAAGAACATTAAAGGGAAGAGAAGAGATGGGAAAAAGGTAAACGTAAGTAAAATAATTTTGTTCTTAACATTATTTTTATGAAAGATTTCATGGCATAAACTGCTTGTTATAGTAAAGCATTTCAGTTATTTTTGTATATTATAAGGACACTAAGGTAAACAGATGTACCCTTTTTTCTTCTTTCTTTCTTGTGTTTTTTTTTTTTTAAGAACTGTAGGTATTGCAATGTAAAAAGAGAAGAAATACTGGACAAAACATGTAAGATAATAGGTTCTAATCTTGGGTTGTTCAGGTGGGAGATTGTGTATAAATGTATACATATCAGGATATAAGTAGAGTTGATATGCTTTTCCTTACTTTTGCATAGGGTATGACTGGATTAAGGCTCTTGGCTTGATCTAATAAGTTTTAAGTTGAAGCAAATAAATAAGAGAAGACAATGTAATGAAAAGTTTTCTTTTTATGAGCAAAAAAAAAAGTTTTCCTTTAGCAAATAAATGATATGATGATGTCCTTTTCATTCATTCCTTTACTGATGGTTTCAAATCTAAAACTCTGACCCCACTCATCCACTTTTACCCGATCATCGGATCCAAAAACTCTCAAACTCCTCTATTTACCTATAATTCCCCACCAACCTAACATCCCTCAGATTTTGTTTGCCTCCATTAACTTCAGAGGCAGATTCATTTGCTCTCGAGCATTTATTGGAGTTTTTCTAGTTTTCATACCCTGTTTGTTGCGAGTTAGTCTCTATTTCTAACTTTTATATTTTACTCTGTTCTTACCTACCTTCCATAATCCTTAAGCTGAAGTTAGTTGTTTTCTGCTCCCTTTTAGTAACTGATTTTTCGGTACTTTTTCTAAAACCAGTATTACTATCCCTTCTTTACTTGTGGGATTATTTCTTCATTTACTCCTGCCATTATTGATATTTTTTCTCCCGTCTTTCTTCTGTAAAAAAAAAAAAAAAAAAAAAAAAGCTTTTCTATCCTTTTTTTATGTCATTAGAGTTTAAGGGGATTTTTCTCTACAGTGAGATAACTCAGTATTTTTATTGTTTGTGTTTCATCATAGCTTACAAGACTTCAAAAATGGTTTATCTGTAGGCATAAGCTTCCAAACTCTGATGCCCACAGGGGATGTGTGTACTGCCTAGGTCCTGCTCATCAACATGTGGAGTGTTCAGTCTGTTATGGCTTTAATTCTAGGGATTTCATTGATGAAAGAAACAAGCATATTTTAAGAAGCCTTCTTCCATCTACCTCTACTTCCTCAGTTGCTGGTGGTCAAACCACTCCCAGAAAGCCTAACAAGGGTAAGTCAGAGTCTGTGTCAAAAGAAAAGGAGTCCAGTAAAAGGTCTCTAGACCCTTCTTTCACATCGGCTCCTTCAATGGAGCCCCCTACAAAAGTGCATAAGAAGTGAGATCCATCTGTGTCAGATCTGTTTTGAAGTCTAGGTCTTCATGGATCTATTCCCCACAGTTTCTTTCAGATCTAGTTTTGTCAAGGCTCCCTTCTCCTTTTCAGCAGGAATCTCTACAAAGACACTCCAGACCCCTATCCGCCACATCATCTCTTAGATCTTCCAGAAGCCTTTCGGAAGATGATGTTGATAGAATGATGAGGAAGTTCCTCAGGGCACAGATTCACATGGGGGTTCTTCTGGCTCCTACTTCTACCTGGTCTGTGAACTGTCCTTTATCCACTTCCCCCTTGGTATCACCTTCTTCGATCTGTCCCATTGTTTTGGAGCCCTCTGATTCCAGATCTCTGGGGGTATCTTCATCAGATCCAAAAACTATTTGTTCTTCGACTCTTATGGTCCCCCTAAGCCAACCAGCTCCGAGCCTTTCGGAGTCAGAACACTGTCTGAACCAAAGTGTTAGTGCCTGATCTGGAGGGTTGGAGTGGACTCTGAAGCTGTCAGAACCATCTCTTCCCCTTAGGGTCTCAGCGCTGAATAGCTTGGGTCTGACACTGTCCTTGGGTCCAGTACTGGTGGGGTTGCAGGAGTCGGCAATTCTAAAGATTCCGACTTTGGTGCCATCGACTTCTGTATCCCCTAGGCATTCTGCCTTTAAGGTTGTGGAGAGGGCTTTCTCCTTGGCTAGAGAAGAGACAACACTGCCTGCTTCGGATCAGACAACCCTGCCTCATCCTGTTCTTTGCTCTGAGCCTCGTCTGTCTTTTGCAGTGGGACAGCCAGCCTGAACAAGTCTCCAGCCAGTCTTGTCAGGAAATCGCCATCTCTTTTGATAGTTCCCCAGAGCATCCCACTGAGGAAGTCCATCAGAAAAGAAAGTGTAAGAGGAGGCACTTAGATCCCCCCAGCGATCTCTTACAGAGGACACCGATATGATGGGGGGGGGGTCCCCCAGATCACGACCACATGAAGACATCTCCCTTTGGAGACATCTTGGAGTTCCTGAAACAAAAAGGTGGACGGTCCTCTGACATACCTTCCCAGGAAGAATCTGTGTTGCTGGGGGCATTTGAGTCTGGTCCATCTACTTCTTGGGTGACCTGTATGGCAGATGAGCTCATAGACCTTGTTTCTCGATAGGCATGGAAGGAGGACACAGTAGAGCCAATACCAAACAGACCAGACAAGATTTTAGCTCTGTCTAAAGATTGAGCACTCTGCAGCAAGGGACTCCTAGACAATGCTGTGGTTGTGGCTGCAGCCATAAAGAAGAAACTGACAGAACAGATTTCCTCTGGCTATCCCGCTAACAGAAAGTCAAAGGCTTTGGACAGATTTGAGAAATGCATGTATGATTCAGCAACTTTTCCCTTGGGGTCAATGAATTACTTGGCACATTTTGCAAGATAACAAAGAGATCTGACTAAGGAGCTTGCCAACTATCTTTCTGGATCCATGTCATCCGAGGATAGAAATAGAATCTCTTTGCAACTAGCCACCTTCCAGTCCATCTTAAATGTGTTTATGAGATTAATCTCACATACAGAGGATGGTACCTCACTGACTGCGGATTCAGGCAATAACCATCAGGAGACCCTGCCTGGATGCATTTATATGATTTTATGAGCCCTTTAAATCTTCATTCATCAATGCGCCCTTTGATGGATCTTCTCTGTTTGGTCCCAAGGTTAAAGAAATGCTCTCTGGATGTGAACAAGTGGGAAAGACCCTGTCTGCTGTGGGTGTATGTTTTTCAACACCTCAAAGACCTTTGTCTAGGAATCAGTGAAGAGGTAGAAAAATGTGGTTTATGAAATTCCAAGCTTGTTTTCAAGATTCACTTAGAGAAATTTCCCACAGGGGCAGAGGGGGGAACTCGAATGGAAGACTCTGTCCTTGTGGCAGAGGTGGTCCACAGAACCAGGGCTTCAGGGATTCCTTCTCGGATAAGCTCTGTCAGCACTCCTGAAGAAGTGTTCCCCTCTGGAGGCAGTCGGGGAACTGGCTATCTGTTACAAAAGATTCTTGAGTGCAGAGAATCATATCCAGAGGTTGTTTGTACAGTATTCACAGTGTCAGATAGTCATGGTTCAGTCCATTTTGCCTCTTACCAGTTCAGCACACTGCCTTTTGGTCTCACCACAACTCCCAGGGTGTTCACCAAATGCATGGCAGTGCTAGCAGCTCACTTGAGACTGCTGGAATTCTGAGTGTTTCCATATCTAGACGACTGGCTCTTAACTGCCCGTCATGGCATCTACTTCTGCATGCAAAGGACTGCTTGCTCCAGGTGTGTGCACATCTAGGGATCATGGTCAATTACAAAAAATCTCGGATTACGCCTATGCAGAGCCTGGAGTTCATAGATACTCTTCTGGCACAGTCAGTCAGATAGCCTGTACTCATCTACAGACACTGAGGATTCAGGTCAAGAAAGTGATTCAAAGTTCTTCTCTCCTGGCCCAGTTAATCTTACAAGCACTAGGATCAGTGACAGCAGCTGTCACTCTCTTTCCTGTGGCCAGATTCCATATGTGAATTCGTCAAGTGGATACTTTCGGTCCAGTGGTATTCTTCAACATCAGTTGAATGCAACAGTCAAGATTACACAAGCGTGCAAAAGATGTCTTCTTTGGTGGATTTATTCAAACCAGCTCTGTGATGGCCATCTGTTTGTTCTTCCCCTGCACCCTGCCAAGGTGACTGTGAATGCTTTCCAGTTGGGGTGGGTGGGCACTACTTGGGAAAGGCCAGTCCAATATATGTGGTCCCCCGAGAAGGCCAAGACATACAGTGTCCTGGAGATGAGAGCAGCCCTTCTAGCATTGCAGGCCTTTCAAGACAATCTCCCATCTGGGACATTTGCCATTCAGATGGGCAATATGTCAGTGGTCTGGTACATCATCAAACAGTGGAACCAGATCTTATCCTGTTTGTTGAGATGCAGTGTGAATGTGGCAATGGGAGATGTCTTACAGTTGGTTTCTAATAGCAGTGCACAGTCCAGGGAAATCCAGTGTGATTGCAGACAAATTAAGCTGGTCCATTCTGATGCCTCATAAGTAGTCTCTCAATGCCAAAGTGGCGCAGAGAGTTTTCTGTCGATGGGGCCAGCCATGCTCCAACCTTTTCACTTCTCTCCTCAACAACAAATGAGCAGGTTCTTTGCCCTCATCCATCCAACAAGGGAGTCATTGGGAGCTGCTCTAGTCCATGATTGGCTCTCCGGTCTTCTTTATGCTTACCCACCATTACCTCTCATTCCAAAATTTCTACAGAAAGCATTCCAGTTGAGGAGCACAGTTATCCTCATTGCACTCTTCTGGCCTCATCATATCTGATTCCCCTTTCTCTGACCTCATTTTCTGCATCTGCTCTGGATACTGGATCCCACTCCAGAACGCCTGTCTCCCCTGACAGATATAACTCATCTAGACTTCCCAGGCCTCAAACTGACTGCATGGTTTCTCCAATTCCATTGATAGCAAGACAGTCCAGGCTGTCTTCCCCAGAATGTCATATCTTGTTATCTTCTCAAATAGCTTCTACTAGATGATTTACAAAAGCAAATAGAACAGATTTATTTCCTGTGCCCTCAGCAAGGACCTGGACACTTTTTTAGTACCTGTGCCATCTAGTCTTAAATTTTTTGCTTCAATTTTCAATGAAGGTGCTAGTTTCTGAACTATTAAAAAGCAATTGGCTACCATTTCTAACTTCCACCTGGGTGAAAATAGCTGTACCTTAGCTTCTTCTAAATAATGTAAAGCCACCCCCCACCCCCGGTTAAAGGATCCTGCTCCTCCTTTTGATTTAACTGTTATGCTTCAGGACTTGACACAAGCTCCCTTTGAACCTTCAGCCAAAGCAGAACTAAAATTTTTATCCTGGACATTTTTCTTGTCGCTATTCCCTCAAGTAGATGAGTGTCCGAACTCCAGGCTCTATCTTCTAAGCCTCCTTACGTGGCTTTTCATAAAGATAGGGTATCCTTGTGAACAAATCCATCTTTTTGCCTAAGATAGCTTCTAAGTCCAACATAAACTTTATCATTAATCTACCAGTTCTCTTTCCTAATTTTTTAGATATGGGAGAGGAGAATATATGCTCCAGCTTTTGAATGTACATAAGCAACTTCACTTTTATCTTCACAGAACCAAAGATTTCGGGAAAGCTGATCAGCTATTTGTTTCATTTTCTCATAACAGATTGAGTAAACCAGTATCCAAAGTTACACTGGCCAAATGGTTAACTCAATGTATTTCCTTTGTTTATGGTAAAAAAGGGTCTACCCTTGCCGAAGCCTACTAGAACTTATTCCACAAGATCTGTGGCAGTTTTTTCAGCCTTCTGATCAAGGGCTTCTTTAGATGACATCTGTGCAACTGCAACTTGGTCTAATTTTCACATCTTTATTGCTCATTACAAATTGGATTTGATCTCCAGCAACAAGGGTGGCCTTTGGTTCTTCAGTACTCCAGAATATCCTTGTATGAGGGCCTCCCAAAGTTACAGTAGCTGGGGACTCTGTCCCGTCAGTCGAGAAATTAATGAAAAGGATATCAGATAAAAACATTATGTACTCACCATAACATTCCATCTGTGTTGTCCATTTTCATTCTTCCTCGACTTCCTGCCCATCTGCCCCCATCGTTTGTTTCTTGAAAGATCTAAGAGTTGTACAGGAACCTCTGTTCCTTGTTTGAGCTACAGCTTCCTTTTTCCCTTTCTGCCTTTGGTAATGTCTTGTGGTAGGTTGTTCCTTTATCTCTAAGGGCAGCAGACTTGATCTGAGGGATGATGGGTTGGTGGGGTATTATGTGTAAAGGGAGGAGTTCAAGAGTTCCTGGATCTGATGATCTGGTAGAAGTGGCCAAGTCGGATCCAAATCCCAGATCCGAACCCATTAATTGAGGAAGAATGAAAATGGACAGCACAGATAGAACATGATGGTGTAGATGTAACTTTTTTCTGCAATGTAACATGAGAAGCTTGCAGCTGAAAGCAACTAGGTTTCTAGTTTTTATGTTTTCGTGGAAACAAGCTCATAAGAGGACAGTGCTTTTTACGGTTAAAAGTTAATGTTTTCTGAAAACATTCAAGTCATTATCTACATCTGGGAGAATAATAAAGATAAGACAAAAACAAACAGCACTTAGTGTAAGAAAAAGCACAGGCTGCACCCATGTCTTAGCATGCATAACCTTAATTATAGGTCAGTTAAAGTTCGTGAGTATAGCTGTCAATCTGGAACAGTTGTTACTTTTAGGAAGATTAAACTTAATTCTTTGAAGATGTACCTAGTTTTGTGTGTTTGTATTAACTTAATAGGTTAAGAGGGTATTCTGAGGGTGGGTTTGCTTTTTTGTTTGAAGGTTTTCATTAAAACAAAAAGTCTTTTTAAGATGTGAGATGGGTTCAAATGGACATGACAACAAACAGCTGTGTAAAAGATCAACTTGCTAAACATTAGTGCAGGCATGATGAAACAAACAAAACTGAAAATGGACATTAAAAAGAGCTGCTATACATAACAGATGGGAACAATAAATTCTTATCATAATAGCAACACTTCCCATTTATTATCTTAAAAAATGAATAGTGTCACAGGTATATACAAAACAGAGCAAGTAGTGAAATATTAAGAAATGCAGAGTACAAATATCTATGCTACAGGAAACACATTTGGAAAGAAGTGAGCATGTGAATTTGATAAACAGGATTTCAAGATGGTTATTCAGTAGCATACTGGGGACAGAGGTATAGGGGAGTACTTAAAATTGCTAGAGGAGCTCCAGTAGTGATAGAAGAGGGGAGAAAAGATAATAGATTTGTGGTAGTAAGAGGCTACTGGCAAGGGAGGAGGATTATGCTGGCAAGTGTTTATATTCCACCTACAACTGCGACAATGGAGCTTAAGAAATTTTGGGGAGAAATAATCAGCTTTCAGCAGGGAATATTACTTATAGGTGGGGACTGGAATTTGATTTGCAGCAATGAGGTTATATCTGGGAGGGCCTAGAAGGGAAAAATATAACAAAAGAGGGTAGATTTATGAAGACATTTATGAAAATGTTTGGTATAGAAGATGTGAATTCAGTAGTAGGAACTCTGAGAGAATTTACATGCACCCAAAGGTACAACTGAGCTAAGCTAGACAAAAATTATATTTCACAGGATCATGTGCATTTAATTGAAAGTTTTGACAGAAATCCAATAACTATTTCAGATCAAACGCCAATAATAACTAAGATAAAAATGCAGGATATTGAAGTAAAAATGAGACACTGGTGCTTCCCTATCTTCTTCTTTCAGCTTTTCCCGGTTAAGGGTCGCCACAGTGGATCACCTGTCCGCTCATGATTGGCAGTAGAGTTTTACAGTGTTGAGTTGCCAGCCCGGCGCCCAACCTTCCATGGAAGGCACACACATGCACACACTCACACCTAGGGCCAATTTAGTGTGTCCAATCCACCTACAGCATGTCTTTGGGATGTGGGAGGAAAGCGGAGCACCCGGAGGAAACCCACGCAACCACAGGGAGGACATGCAGACTCCACACAGAAGGCACCCCAGCCGAGGATCGAACCGGAGAGCCTCCTGCTGTGAGGCAACTATGCTAACCGCTGCACCACCGTGGCCGCCCTGGTGCTTCCCTATCTATCTAATAAAAATAGAGGAATTCAAGGAATGGGTACTGGAAATTATTCAGGATTTATTAGGGAAGATGGAGGTTTCTTCAGAAGATATAGCTCTGGAGTTGGATAAAATGAAAGTGTAGTTTAAAAATAAGGTAGAAATAAACAAAAAAGATATGGTTAAGATGTAACAGGAATTATTTAGAAGGGTTGACAAAGGCTAAAGTATTGCAGAATGATGAGAATCTCACGGAACAAGAAGAAGCACAACTACAGAGTGCTAAAGAGAAAATAAGAGACTACCTGTATAATATGCATCAGTTAGATAGATTGCTGTTAAGCAACTGTTTTTTTTTTTTTTTTGATAATAATTCCAGGGCACAGATTGTTTTCACACAATGACTCAGGCATCAGAAAGGGTTGTTACCAAGCCTAGGGAGCCTATAACAAGGAAAATAACCAGAGATCCCATAGAGGTAACAGAGATGTTTTGGAAATTTTATTAAAATCTATATACAGCTGAGAAATATGGAAATATTTATGGAAGAATTAAATATGCCAAGGTTAGAGTTGGATGAAGCTCAATTATTAACAGTTAGGATAGGAGGAGAGGAGATAAAAATGGTGATGTATAACCAATCTACATGAATGTCTCAGGAAAGAGATGGTATTCCTGTGGAGGTTTGGAAGCTAGGAGGGAAGAAAATGATAAAGATCTGGAAGGTTTTGTTTAACAGTATTTTAAAAGAAGGGGAAGCAGTAACATCCTGGAAGAAAACTGTGGTGGGCTCTACTACCTAAAGATGGTAAATTTCCACAGTGTAACATGAGAAGCTTGCAGCCAGTCCAGCTTCATACAGAATCCATTTCAGTTATAAACCATGATTATAAAATGCTTATGCTGTAATGGTTAAAAGAATGGCAAAGGTGTTGCCAAAGTTGATAGATATGGATCCCTGTAGTTTAGTGGAGGGGAGGCAAATATTTGGCAACATTAATAGAACAGTGATGCTCCAGATGAAAGTAGAATGTGAGAATAACTACTGTTGGAGAGTCTTGATACATAGAAAGCATTCGACAAAGTCAGCTGGGATTTTATGAGTAGGGCAGTGGAAGCATTTGCATTACGCTGACACAATAAAAAGGTTAATTCAGAGGATATATGAAGGATCTGATGCAAAAATTAAAGTGAGTTGGTTCATGTCTGAGAAGTTGTAATTGGTATGGTAATCAAGAAAAGTTGGCTTTATTTGCAAGTGATATTATTTTGTACCTGATAACACCAGAAAAGGACATCTCAGTGTTGTAACATTCTGAGACAGTTTCAAATCTTTAGTACTAATCAATTAAAAACAAAGGCTATAGCTGTATACTATGCACCTACTCACAAATTGGTTCAGCAATACCCATATTTATCAGGACATGATAAAATGAAGTACTTAGGAGTATGGGTTAAAAAGGATTCCATTATGGCAGCTAAGGATATGTGGGAAGAGACTAAACGGTAGATAATAGAAAACCTGAGGAACTGGAAGTTCTTGTTAATGGATATGGCTAACAGGATTCAAACAGTGAAAATGTTTTTAATCCCTTTAGATTTATACATTTGGTCAGACATATTTTTATCAACCAGAGGAGAAGTTTTTTTTTTTTTTTTTTTTTTTTTTTTTTGCAATCTGATTTTTATTAGCATTTTTAAAGACACAAATACAGAATCAATTACAAATCACACAATGCAAATAGGTTCAAAGACAAATAAATGAATATGCTTCATATAACCTGCTTAGGCACACGTACAATTAGTCCTATATAACAAAAAAGAGATAATAACCTTCATTAAGCATGTGATTAGGAAATTAACATACAGAAAAACATCAAACTTTAATGACAAATAATTATTATACAGGTGTATGGAGGTGTATCAGTACGCCTAGAGCCTATTTGATTTAACTATATACAATATATACACATGACTGTCACTGAATGGAGTGTTAGTATAAGGAAGCTAGATTTTAGTACTTGCACAAGGGAAGAAAATGATAACGTAGGGGGTTAAAATGTTTGTGATCATTCAAGAGTTTGTTGGAGGTAGAGATTAAAGAGGAAAAGTATTTGTCACAGAATTAACAACCCAAGTGGACTATGGGGATTTAGAGATGGGGGGGGGGTAAGATAAAGCCCGAGAGAGAAAAGGGGAGGATGGAAATCCACCTAAGGGTGATGTTGATTAAGAGCATCTAGTAAGTTATTCCAATATTTTTGAAAATAACTTTTCTTTTTGCTTGTTGTCTTAAGTTTACTTGCCAAAACATATTTAACAGCCATCGACTGGAAGTCATTCCAAGACATTGTGGAACTGTCTAGCCAGTTTGAAGTAATGTAAGTTTTGAGAAGCGAACATAGTGTCACGTTAATATATTTAGTTTCAAAGTTAAATGAGCCTGGAGAGATATTTAATAGCACCATGTCCCAGGATAGGGTTGACTTCATATATCCCATTTTCTCCAGTCGTGCTCTTAGGGAACACCAAAGTTTGTACACGTTTTTACAGGACCAGAAGATGTGAAGTATGTCTGCCACGGAATTAGGGCATGTTGGGCATAAAGGTGAGGTGTTTGGGTTAATTTTGTTTAGGAATGATGGTGTGTGATAGGCGTTGTTGTTAATCATGAGCTGGGTATAGATTCATTTTTTGAAGAGGGTTAGTTTTATTGTTGCATCAATTGCATCGAGTTTTTGGCTAAGTGTAATTTCCCTGTTTTTTCCATCCCAGTTTGTTTGTTTGTGTCTTTCGGCTTTTCCCAGTTAGGGGTCGCCACAGCGGAACTCCGGTCCGCTAATGATTGGTAGTTGATTTTTACGTGCCGAGTTACCAGCCCTGACACACAGCCTTCAACGAAGGTACGCCCATTCACGCATGTCTCTATGCAGAAGACACTCTAGCTGAGAATCGAACCGGACAGTGTCTTACTGTGAGGTGACAATGCTACCGCAGCACCACCACCGCGGGTCGTCCCAGTACTTAGAGAATAATATATTATCTTGGTGTTTTATTTTTGTTACTAGTCTACAGACATTGGAAAGCATTTTAGTCCTAGATAGTAGTTGGGTTATTAGTGTCTGGTAAAGTTGGTATTCCGGGGGGGGGGGGATGACATTGAGTTGGTGACCAAAGATATTAGGTAAAGAATTTGTTTAATGATTATATAGTACTTTTTATTGACTGCCAAAGAGGAAATTATGTCATAAAATGGTAGGTCTTTTGATTGTATAGAAATCCCAGACTGTACAGTTCCTAATGAGAGGGTAACTATCGAGATTTATCATGCTGTTACCCAATTTAAAATATGGATTAAGGTGGATTGGTTGGGCCATTGCTAGAGAGTGTCGCAAACCAAGGGATGACATAAATTTTTGGAATCCATTGATATTTTTTATTAATATAGGATAGGATGAATTTTATATTCTTTGAGAATTTTAGTGCCAAGAAAGATAATTGCACTAGGATTAAGGTTGGACACCTTTATATGAGCATTGTAAATTTTTATCCATAAGGGGTTCCAGTCTTTGTTTGATTGTTGGAAGTTAGCAATGTGTACAATGCGACTGGCGTTAATTATATGATAATATGTTAGAAAGTCCGGTAGGGCCAGACCTCCTCTATCTTTGGGAAGTGTAAGTTTGATGTAACTGATTCTAACATTTTTAGGGTGCCAAATAAACTTCCCCAGTGAAGCATTTATCTTCGAGAAAAAAGTGTTTGGAATGTTAAGGGCGAAAAAGTGAAAAAGAAGTTTGGGAAGAATATTCATTTTTATAATGGCTCCTTTTGAGAGGAGGGAAAGATTTAAATTCTTCTTCTTGTGAGATCTTCAATGATTTTAGACCATGTTTTGTACAAATTACCTTTGATTAGCTCTTGTTGGGGGTGGGCAAAAGTTATACCCAAATATTTTAGAGAATAATTGACTTTGATGTTTCTGGAATAAAGAATTCTTTGTGACCAATGGGGTTTAGCGGAAAGATTATTGATTTGTTAGGATTAATGGCGTAATTTGAGATTTGTGAAAATTTGTCTGTTGAACTTAGAATTTTCTCAAGTTCCATTGAGGGAAGTTTAAAATAGATGTTTGAATCATCTGCAAAGGCGGTATATTTCACTTGCAATTTATACAAGTAAATTGAACAGTGGAATGTTTTCTGACTTAGTTTTAACAATAATGCTTCAAGATAGATATTAAGTAGGTAGGGCGAGAGTGGACAACCCTGTCTTGTACCGTTTATAATCTGAATTGGTTTAGAGTTTTTTTTGTTTATAATGAGGGTAATGGAGGCCTTAATGTAAAGGGTTGTAATAATTTTGATAAATTCATCAGAGAGTGAGAAGTATTTCAGGGTTTTAAAGAGAAATTTTAAATTTACCCGATCAAAAGCTTTTTGGGCATCAACAGATATATTTGCATATTTGGGGGATTTGTTGAATTTTGTTATATAGGTTATAGCTTCAATGGTTAGAGTATTGTCCCAAACATGTCTGTTGTTCATGAAGCCCAATTGGTCGTGTGATAAAATATGTGGTAATACACTTTTTAATCTATTTGCTAAGATAGATGATAGAATCTTTAAGTCAATGTTAATTAAGGCAATTGGACGGTAGTCATTTCTGCTGAGATTATTGTCATTTGATTTTGGTATAAAAATGGTCTTTGAGTTGTTGAGATAAAGATCGGATATACCAAACTGAATAATGTGATTATAAACTTTAAGTAGTATGGAAGCAAGTATTTGCTTAAAGGACTTGTAGAATTCGGAGACATAACCATCTGGTCCTGGAGTTTGCCTGGCTTTAGCTTGTTTATGGTCAAGGAGATTTCATATCTGGTTATAGGTGCCTTAAGTAATTTAATGTGAGTATCACTTACTGTTGGAAATTGTAATTCATTTAGGAAAGAGTCCTGTAGGCCTTCTGATTCAAGTGTTTGGGGTCCATAAATTTCCTCATATACTTCCTGAAAGGCCTGGATGATTTCCTTATCTGTGAAGTAGGAGCGACCCTTATGGATATGTTTAATTGTAGTAGGTGGGGGTCTGATGTTTATAATGCTAGCCAGGATCTTTGAAGGAGTTTGTGCCCATTCAGCATACTTATGGATAAGCCTGGATTCCATAAGCGAGTAGTGACTTAGATGTAGTTCGTGAAGTTGTTTTTGAATAGCGGATATTTGTTTCTCAATGTCAGGAGAGAATTTGGTTTGAAGTTCTGATTCTAGTTTTTTAAGTTCTGTTTCGAGCACCATAGTGTGGGATTTACATTGTTTTTTCATTAGAGAGAATTATTGGATAAGGGTACCTCTTAATGTAGCTTTAGCAGTCGCCCATTGGACATCTATGGGTATATCAGAGGTTTCAAAGGAGGTATTTGTCTGTGACAGGAACTCTTGAATTTCTTTATGGATAGCCATATTGTTCAGGAGGTTTGGATTAAGGGACCAGTTTGTAGGGATGCGATTCTCATGGTTAAGTTTAGAGATATTAAGGTGAAAGTTAATTTTGGCATGGTCAGAGATAGTTCTGGGGTCACTGCTATATATTATTTCATAGGAAGCAAAGGTTGTTGATATTAAAAAGTAGTCTATCCTGGACCAGGATTTATGGTAAGCTGAGAAGAATGTGTAGTTACTAAAGTTGGGGTAATTTCTGAAAAGTTCAAAAGGATCAAACAAGTTGAAATCTTCCATCATATCGCTTATAATGTTGGTGGTATTTTTGGGCTGTTTATTGGATTTGCAGGTTCTATCTAAATCCGGTCTGATTATAATATTCCAGTCCCCACCAATAATCAGTAGATGATTGCTGAATTTTTGAATGAGCGAATAGATTTCATATAGGAACAAATAATGGTGCATACAGGTACCATAGACATTTAATATAAGTATTTCTTTTTTGTAGGACGGGATAGAACATGTTAGTTAACACCATCTCTCATTTGGATCCCAACCAAGGGTTATAATTGATCCATTGAAAGATTTTTTTTAACTATTATTGCAACCCCTTTGGATATCGGGCTGTCCCCCGCCGCAATAATTTGTTTTATCCATTTCTTTCTAAGATCATTAGCCTATTGAGCCATTGTCATGTGCGTTTCCTGGATAAGAGTAATTTCAAAGGTAGATTTTTGTATTAAATGTAAAACTAGATTCTTTTTTCTATTATTTTGTAACCCTTTTATATTCCATGAGTCTATCAATAACATTTTGCCCGGAAATTAGTAGGATGAAAGAGTCAGGTTATTATTAGAGTTAGAAAAAATTACAAGCAAATGGGTTATTAGCTTAAGTAGGGATAGGCAATTAAAATGAAAGCAGAAAAGATTGTTTCCCTTAATAGAGGTAAATTTGGGATAAAGAAAAGGTATAGTGACAGCCGTCTCTCTCAGATCACTACCCGTGCTTAACCACATTCTACAAATATCTGAAAGAGAAAAGGAGAAACTATTTGCAAAGTTAAGTACATTACAAAAAATTCTCAACATCCCAAAATCCTACTTACTACATACACACATGCTTCTTGCTTTAAGAAAATAGTGGTAAAAAGACTTTTTGGCTTATAGTAAACATCAGCACATGTAATTGGTTCTGATAAAAAGGAATTTTCTTGACATAAGAATAGTATTTGACTTTGCCTAACCCCTTAGGACCAAGCAACAAAGTCACCCTAAAGTACCTAACCTAAAAGTACAGCCGATGCTCAAAAATGACTTTAATAGGGTTTAAACAAAGTATTTAAGAAGTGTAATTGCCTCCGGCTGTCAAGACGTAAAGGGGTTCCTTTTCCATTATAATTAACCGGTGGAGCTTTGGGCCAGTGCTTTTTGTTGTCTTTGAAAAGGCTAACTCCTAGTGGAGCCTTGCGCATGGATCTGAAACAGTAATTATACAACCTAATTATCAATTTTATCAATAAAATGTGGTAAATTTAGTAACTGATGGTGTTATGCCTTGTCATGCCTGAATGAGGGGTAATTATTTATTACTTAGATTGTTCAAAAGGTTATTTAGAAATATATAATAGTATTTATATATCACAAGTGCCAGGACTAATTTACCCAAAAGTTACCAATATGGGAGTAGTACCTGTACAAAGAAAAGAAAAAGCCACAGTTAACCTAACTCTCCCTTTTCTTACCATCCATATCTCTTCGTTTAATATTATGACTAAGGTTAAGTAAGTACAGCATTCAAAGCATATTACAGCAGCAACACTTCACAATAGCGTATTTACCAGTTTAATGCTTGTGCCTCATTACTAACAGAATCCTGTTGGACGGGACAAGACCAAAAAGAAGTTGGTTTGCAAATAAAAAAAAATTCCACTGCTTACTTAACACAATTTTTATGAAAAAGATCATGATAAAAGGATCCAGTTTCCGTTTCCACTATAACCGTGTCTCTCTTCCATCGAACCAGTATTCAGAGTGAAAGTATGTCTCATTTTTTAGTGAAATACTACGATCTTAGACTAAACATTAAGCAATACAAGTCTGCACTGAATGAATTGCTGCAAATTAACCGTATACGCAGCATTGTGCACCCGAGGGAGACCAAAACTGAACCATATAATTGAGAATCAGACACCAGTAGGAAAAAGACACATCCGCTGTAGAAAAACAAGTTAATGTCCACAACATATATCAAAAGGTACAGCATCCAGGTCCTTGGGAAAGGTTATACCACTGTAAGGCTGCTGACTAGGAAACACTGTCTTCTGTGTGCTCTTACTACTGCCAAAAAATCAACAAAAATCACCTGCTGCTACATCATAAAAAAGTAAAAAAAAAGGATTTTTCAAAACAAAGCTAACTATAATCTAGCTACCTTTTAAAACATTTTTGCTGGATTTGTGTCTTGGAAAGGTTGATACTTCTCCTCTTCATTCAAGGGTGAAATAGTACTCACAACCACATGTGCTTAGGCCTAACAGCACTGCAAAGAATCTACAGAAGCACAAACAAATAAAGGAACTCAAAGAAAAGGGAGGTTAAAAAAAAAAAAATCTGTTCAAAATGGAACTAATGGAAGCACAATCTTCAAAAACTAGACTATCTCTAACTTCGTCTCCAGAAAAGGAAACTTCTACCAAAAGGCAGAGAACAACCAAATCACAGCCTGAGGCCTCTAAGCAGCCACAAAAAAATAAGGGACAACATCCCTTTACAATTATCTCAAGGCAGCACTATCTCCACTTCAGTCTGAAATACAAATGTTTTCCTCAGAGCTATCCCTTTTTGGCAACAATCTGGAACAAATCATCACCAGATTAGACCAAAATGATGCAAAAATCTTGGATAATGAAATCAAAATACAGGAACTTCAAAAAACTACCTCTACAAATGAAGCTTCTATAAACGAAATGCAGCAAAAAATAATTGATCTGGAGGCTAGAACAAGGCGTAATAATGTTCTGATTAGAGGAGTTCCTGAGAAGTTTGAACAATCACAACTGCCCACTATTGCACAGGAAATTTTTGGACTCTTAATAGATAATAAAGATCTTGCACAAACATTCACAATAGAAAGAATTCATAGGACCTTGAGAAAATCACAAGAAATGGATATACCCAGACAAATTTATACAAGGTTACTTAATGCTTCCCATGCACATTCAGTACTACAAGCTGCCAAGTCTAAAAAGTTCGTGATCTGGAGAGGTTCAAAAATTACATTTGCTCAGGACTTGCCTTTTCCTATTAAACAAGAAAGACAATCACTCTCACCCTTCTGCAAGTTTCTTATAAATAAATCCATTCAATTCCAGATGAAGTATCCAGCCATCTTATCATTCCAGCATAAAAATGTAACATACTCTATTAAAACATACAAGAAGCGAAAGCTACATTCCTTAAAACATTTGGTGAAACTTCGACATCCTCCATTTAACTGTCAAGCAAGTACACTTATGTGCCTATATTTTTTTTTCTTCAAAAAATGAAGTATCTAATAAACACTAACTCCTCAAACAAGCATATAATTTTCTACATGCTTACAAGCTCTGAGTTACTGTTGAATACGCAATGAATCGTAATAACAGTGAGCAATCATTTCCTCAAACCCTCAGTCTCAACAAAGTTCCATTTGCTTACCTCTGGATGAATTCCGTCTACCGAGCCCATGTCCAGGATCCCGGGTCAGCATTCTAAAGGTAGGCCAAGAAACCATGGGCTACAGCTACTCCCTTTGACCTCCGAGTGCAACAAATTATTTTGTCTGACAAGAATCCTTGTCCCTCTTCAATGCGCCGGATCGTCCTGCGATTAAAAAGCCACACAGCAAAAACGAGACTTCCGTCCTTTTCCCTGTTCTCTCTAAATAAGAAAATGTGAGCTCCGGTTACAGTGGAGAAGAATTAATCTCTCTGTTAGAACTATATTCTGGACCGTAAGTCTTTGTTCAACGAATTAAAACAAATGAACCTTGTAATGTTAGTAAGTCTTTCACGCAGTTCGCAAAGCCTGTTGACGACTTCTGCACTTCGGTTTCCCAGACATATATGCAACTAGCCTTTCCGTTGTGATGTTGTCTGTTTTATAACAGTACATGAAGGGCTATTCACTAAGCAGTTACAGTCGTACAGATTATCACTAATAGGAACTTCTGGACCTATTTGTTTCTGTTACAAAGACACTGAATCTATATCATTGTAGTACATATGGTAACTAAGGAAAATAATACAAAATACATTTAGATCGCTAATTTCAAACTAATCTTAGTTTTTGAACAAAGATATGGAAATCATTTTGGATATCCTCCAGCAATAGCAGATCTATTACTTATGTGCATTTACATTATATTTTTCCATATCTTGACACTCACCTCTCAAAAAGTCTGTAAGAAATAATTTCTGATGACAAGCAAGTGTATTTTGCCAGGCATATTCCTTTGTAAGTCTCTTGGTATTTATATATTTTGGTTGATTTTCTATCTCTGACCATCTAGTTTTACCAGATCACCAGTGCTGAAGTATTTATAAAACATTTTAAAATCTGTTATACAAAATGTTCTGGTAAATCACAACTTGAAAAAGAGTTCTCGGAAAATGAAATTTTTTTTTTTTTTATAGTGTTAAAATTTCGGAATAAGAGATTGTATTAGCACATTAGAGTTGTTCCAGTTAGGGTTTAACCAAGACTAGCTAGGCTACTTAACTGGGCTTTGAGGGCTGATTAAAGCTTGATGCCTCAGAGATAAGAAAGATATGTTTTTCTGAAGGCATGAGGAAAGTGTAGAAAGAAAAAGTCTAACTTAAATTAAATTTAGTAGCAATGTCAGGGCAGATAATCAGTTTCCAGAGTTTAGCTTGCCAAGTTAAACACTGCCACTAGAAGGAACTAAATCCTTGCATACAAGTCATGCAAGGAAAATTAATCAGTTGCTGTATCAAATATGATTAAAGTAAAACATCTATCATTACCAATAGACAAAATGATATATATATAAATACCAGTATACAGCAAGATTTTACATGTCTACTTTTAGCTAACGTTTGATTGTGTAACATTTAACCACTAGTTTATTGCAAACACATACTCCACTAAACATTAATCGTTCTTCTTATTAAAAGGCTATTTGGGACACACAGTATCAGTGGATGAACACTTCAGCCTTTGTTTCATCCTGTTATATGTATCAATCTTTTATAAATGCGTTAGTACCCTTGCCTTGTATAGTTTAATAGTGGATGTGTGTTTTACCATTCTAGGATAAAAGTCCCAGTTGTTGTTTCCTGTTTGTAAGACATGAGGTAATGTCTAAGATTATAGTTGGGCTAGTGTCATTTAAAAAGTTATTAATATCAAAGAGCCGTGGCATTGTGGACTGCTAAGGGGGCTGTTTTTTATAACAAGCATATAATTACTATAGTAGTCATATTCATCTGCCTTATTCTTACTGAGGTTACTACTTGCATTTTAGTGGCAATTTTCAGCCCATATCATCACGCACATGGGAGCACAATGTTCAACGCCGGAAGTATACCCCTCACTGGTGAGATCTGATCACAAACTAATCTCGCTGGAGGTCCTCATCCCGCCCCCACCCGAAATGAAAAAGACCACAGTAAAGAACTTCTCGAAAGCCGACTTCACACTTCTAAAGACTAGTGTGGTCTCCTTTAAGGCCCCTGAGCTGGCGGTTCACATTACTCAAACCGCTGAATCACTTACAAATGCCTTCTACCAGCACCTGCAGGGCTGCATGGATCAGGCAATCCCAAGCAAAACAAAGACTCTGTACCAAAGGCAAGCGTCCAGTCTGGTGGACCCCAGCCATAAACAAACTCTACAACAAAAGGAGAAAGCTACTACAAGATAGAGCAAAATCCTTAAAAGGTAAGACACCGCTGATCACTATAAGTAAAAAGCTAAGAGCTCTCATAAAATCATCCAAAGCTAATTTTGAGAAAAAAGTAGCTAAGGACTCTAAAGACAACCATAAGGCATTCTTTAGCTATGTCAGAAACCTAGGAGGAAACTCCCAGATATGCTCAGAATTAGTTCAAAATGATGTGAAGATTACTGATCCTACAGACATTGCCAACATACTGGCTGACAGGTTCAGTACAAACTTCTCCCCCCCTAAAGGAGAGATATCTATACCAAATGATTGTAGCCCCAAACATCTCTAACGCCCAGGTGAGAACTGCTCTCTCCAAGGCAAAGAACACAGCATCCATGGGACCTGATGGTGTCCCCGGCTGTGTGCTCCATGAACTCAACGAGGAATTAAACCCACAGTTAGGACAGCTGTTTAATCTTAGTCTCACCTCTGGATACGTGCCCAGGGAGTGGCGCACAGTGACTGTGGTCCCACTCCACAAAGGCGGTGCCTCCACCGACCCTGGAAATTACCGTCCCATTAGCTTGACAAGCCTTATCTGCAAAGCCATGGAGAGGATCATAATGGATCTCATAAATAAAGACATAGGGAACTTGCAGACTTTGGATCCAACCCAGTTTGGCTTTGTCAAAGGCAGATCATGCCTTTTAAACTTGGTTGACTTTTTCGAAACAGTCACCAAGGCCATTGACGAGGGAAAGGCAGTCCATACAGCCTACCTAGACCTGGCGAAGGCTTTTGATACAATACCTCACTCGGGTATCATTGAAAAACTCATCAACTTAAATGTAAACCCATACATTACAAGATGGGTTGCAAACTGGCTGAGTGACAGAACCCACAGGGTCAGAGTTGCTGGCGCCATGTCAGACTCAAAGCCTGTCACAAGTGGTGTCCCACAGGGCTCAGTCCTGGGCCCACTCTTGTTTGGCATCTACTTTTCTGAAGTACAAGCAAACACAGGAGGGTTATGGCTGACAAAGTTTGCAGATGACTGCAAACTGGGCACCGTAGTTGAAAACACATCCGACACAGATATCCTTCAGAAGGGTCTCACAGAAACGGATAACTGGTGCCAGAGCCATGGCCTAAAGTTAAATGCCAAGAAATGCATAGTCATACCCTTCGGGAAAAATAAGGTTACCCCTAGCTACCATATAGGTGGCAATCCCCTGAACACAGAAGAAGTTATTAGGGACCTGGGAACCCAGGTTGACAGTAGCCTTTCATTCGACACTCATATTGCAAAAGTAGTTAGGAAGACCTTCTACATTGCCCACCTTATCACAAAGGGATTCACATCTAGATCAAGGGAAGTCATAGTCTCCCTATACTCATCACTCATCAGACCAATGATCGAGTACAATGCCCCATTCGGAATGTATCTGACCTGACACTTGCAGCAGCTGGAGAGGCCACAAAAGTTCCTCACCAAAAGGATAAAGGATCTCAAAAATCTGTCTTATGCTGCCCGACTGAAAGAACTCCAGTTATATTCAGTTGCTTACCGCTTGCTCAGAGGTGACCTATGCCTGACATACAAGGCCATGTCAAACCCAGATTTGATGAACATGCTTCATCTCAAAAATCTAGATCCTCAGAGCCACAAGGGCGGAGACTTAAACCTCGACACGGTTATTAATAGGACGTGCTGGAGGGATAGATTCATCACCCAAAGACTCCCTATGCTGTGGAACAAAATCCCGGTTTATGTGAGGCAGAGCACCTCGCTGGCCTTGTTCAAGAGGAATCTTGACCAATGGATGGGAGATCGCAGATACACCCCAGGGGTTACCTCAGTGTCACTGCTCGACAGAGGCACAGCAAAATAATGGGCATAGTTTCTCCAAACTAAAGGGGTGGCGTAAGCCACAAAACTATGGGCTAGGCTTATAAATGCCCTCGGGCAGATAGCCTAGTATGAACCTATGAACCTATATATTTTGCACATAAATAAACCAAAGGCTAGCAGAACAAGGATATGTTCAGAGTCTTACTTGATGCCCATAAATCGGAGGGTCATGGGCACTTTACCACAGGTGAATGTACAGTTTCCCATCCATCATCTTCTTTCAGCTGTTCCCATTAGGGGTCGCCACAGCGGATCACCTATTTCCATTTCTTCCTGTCTTCTGCATCTTGCTCTGTCACACCAACCACCTGCATGTCCTCTCTTACCACATCCATAAACCTTATCTTAGGCCTTCCTCTTTTCCTGATACCTAGTAGCTTCATCCTTCGCATCTTTTTCCCAATATACTCAGCATCCCTCCTCAGCACATGTCCAAACCAACATAATCTTGCCTCTCTGGCTTTGTCTCCAAACCTTCCAACCTGGGCTGACCTTCTAATATACTTATTCCTAATCTTGTCCAACCTCGTCACACCCAGTGCAAGTCGTAACATCTTTAACTCTGCCACATCCAGCTCAAACTCCTGCCTTTTTGTCAATGCCACTGTCTCCAACCCATATAACATAGCTGGTCTCACTACCCTCTTGTAGACCTTCCCTTTCACTCTTACAGGTACTCATCTGTCACAAATCACTCCTGACACTCTTCTCCACCCACTCCATCCTGCCTGTACTCTCTTCTTCACCTCTCTTCCACACTCACCGTTACTCTGAACTACTGACCCCAAGTATTTAAACTCATCCACCTTCGCCACCTCTACTCCTTGCACCCTCACCATTCTTGTATCCTCCCTCTCATTCACACACATATATTCTGTCTTAGTCCTGCTGACCTTCATTCCTCTTTTCTCTAGCGCATATCTCCATCTCTCCAGGGTCTCCTCCACCTGTTCCCTACTCTCACTACAGATCACAATGTCATCTGCAAACATCATAGTCCACGGGGACTCCTGTCTGATCTCGTCTGTCAACCTGTCCATCACCATTGCAAATAAGAAAGGGCTCAGAGCTGATCCTTGATGTAACCCCACCTCCACCTCCGTCACTCCCACCGCAGACCTCACCACTGTCACACTACCCTCGTACATATCCTGTACCACTCTTACATACTTCTCTGACACTCATGACTTCCTCATACAATGCCACAACTCCTCTCTAGGCACCCTGTCATATGCTTTCTCTAAGTCTACAAAAACACAACGCAACTCCTTCTGACATTCTCTGTACTTCTCCATCAACACTCTCAGAGCAAACATCGCATCTGTAGTGCTCTCTCCCAGCATGAAACCATACTGCTGATCACTAATCATCACGTCCCTTCTTAACCTAGCTTCCACTACTCTGTCCCATAACTTTATGCTGTGACTGATCAATTTAATCCCTCTGTAGTCACTACAGCTCTGCACATCACCCTTATTCTTAAAAATCGGTACCAGAACACTTTTTCTCCATTCCTCAGGCATCCTCTCACTTTCTAAGATTTCATTAAACAATCTGGTTAAAAACTCCACTGCCATTTCACCTAAACACCTCCATGCTTACACATGTATGTCATCTGGGCCAACAGCCTTTCCATTCTTCATTCTCTTCATAGCTATCCTTACTTCCTCCTTGCTAATCCATTGTACTTCATGATTCACTATCCCTACATCATCCAACCTTCTCTCCTCTCATTCTCTTCATTCATCAACCCCTCAAAGTACTCTTTCCATCTCCTCAACACACACTCCTCGCTTGTGAGTATGTTTCCCTCATTATCCTTTATCACCTTTACCTGCTGCACATCTTTGCTAGCTTGGTCCCCCTGTCTAGCCAATCGGTACAGGTCCTTTTCTCCCTCCTTAGTGTCCAACCTTTCATACAACTCTTCATATGCCTTATCCTTAGCCTTCGCCACCTCTCTCTTTGCCATGCACCTCATCTCCTTATACTCCTGTCTACTTTCTTCATCTCTCTGACAATCCCACTTCTTCTTTGCCTGTATACTCTCCTGTACTTCATCATTCCACCACCATAGGTTCATAGGTTCATACTAGGCTATCTGCCCTAGGGCATTTATAAGCCTAGTCAGAGTGTGTATGGCTTTCGCCACCCATTTTAAATTAATTTTGCTATGCCCTTTTTCAAGGTTAGTATACTGTGCCTCTGTCTAACAGTGACACAGAAGTGATACCCAGGGTAAACCTACGATCTCCCATCCACTCATCAAGATTCCTCTTGAAGAGAGTCAGTGAGGGACTCTGCCTAACCTGGACTGGGATTTTATTCCAGAGTGAAGAGAGCCTCTGGGTTATGAATCTGTCGCTCCAGCATGTCCTATTTATTTCAGTGCTGAAGTTCAAGTCCCTCGAGCGCGTAGCTCGATGGGATTTGGATTTTCTGAGGTGCAGCATGTCCATTAATTCCGGGTTGGACATGGCTTTATACGTCAGGCACAGATCGCCTCTGAGCAGGTAGTATGCCACTGAGTAGAGCTGGAGTTTCTTTAACCGGGCAGCATATGGCATCTGTTTGAGCCCCTTGATCCTCTTGGTGAGGTACTTTTGGGGTCTTTCCAGTTGCTGCAGGTGTCTGGTAAGGTATATCCCAAAAGGGGCATTGTACTCAATTATGGGCCTGATGAGGGATGAGTAAAGAGGCACGATGATCTCCCCTGATCTAGATGTGAATCCCTTCATGATTAGGTGGGCTATATAAAATGTTTTTCTAACCACTTTGGCCACGTGGTTGTCAAATGAGAGATTGCTATCAACTTGGGTCCCCAGGTCCCTAATTACTTCTTCTGTACTTAATGGATTACCACCTATGTGGTAATTTGTGGGCACTTTGTTTTGCCAAAGAGGATGACTATACACTTTTTGGCGTTTAGCTTGAGGCCATGGCTCTGGCACCAGTTGTCTGTTTCTGTGAGGCCCTTTTGGAGGATGCTTGTGTCGGCTGGAGAGTCTATTATGGCGCCCAGTTTGCAGTCATCTGCGAACTTGGTCAGCCACAGTCCTTCCATGTTGGCCTGTACCTCCGAGAAATATATACTGAACAAGAGAGGTCCCAGGACTGAGCCTTGTGGGACGCCACTTGTAACTGGTTTGGAGTCTGACATGGCTCCAGCTATTCTAACCATGTGGGTTCTGTCCTTGAGCCAGTTTGCAACCCATCTAGTGACATAGGGGTTTATATTTAAGCTGGTGAGCTTATCTATAATGCCCGAGTGGGGTATTGTAGCAAAGGCTTTTGTGAGGTCCAGGTAGGCTGTGTGGACCACCTTCCCCTTGTCAATGGCCTTGGTGACTGTTTCAAAGAAATCGACCAGGTTTAAGAGGCAGGATCTGCCCTTAACAAAGCCAAACTGGGTAGGATCCAGTGTCTGTAGGTCCCCAATATCTTTATTTATAAGGTCCATGATGATCCTTTCCATAGCTTTGCAGACCAAGCTAGTGAGACTTATGGGGCGATAGTTTCCAGGATCCGTTGAGGCACCACCTTTGTGGAGAGGGACCACTGTTGCTGTACGCCACTCTTTGGGTACATATACTGTAGTAAGGCTGAGATTGAGCAGTAGTTTTAGGTTTGGGTTTAGCTCTTCTTGAAGTTCATGTAGGACGCAGCCCGGGACACCGTCTGGTCCCATTGATGCTGTGTTTCTTGCTTTGGAGAGGGCAGCTCTTACCTGAGCATCTGAGATGTCAGGGGGGCAGCACTCTGCTGGGATAGATATTAGCCCTTTTGGTGGGGGGGGGAGAAGTTTGCGCTGAACCTGTCAGCTAGGATGTTGGCAGTGTTTGTGGGTTCGGTGTATTTTTTGTCATTTTGGACTAATTCTGAGCATATCTGGGAATTCCCACCCAGGTTCCTAACATAACTAAAGAAAGCCTTGTGATTATCCTTAGTGTCCTGTGCAATTTTTCTCTCGAACCTGGCCTTAGACGATTTTATGAATGCCCGTAGTTTTTTGCTAATACTGATCAGAGATGCCTTCCCTTTTTGGGATTTTGCTCTATCATGTAGTAGCTTCCTCCTTCTATTGTATAGTTTGTTTATGGCTGGGGTCCACCAGACAGGACGTCTGCCTTTGGAGGATTAGGTCTTGGTTTTATTTGGGATTGCATGATCCATGCATTCCTGAAGGTGTTCATAGAATGCATTTATAAAGGATTTTGCGGTCTGGGCCGTATTATCCACAGGCCCGGGGGCTTTGAAGGATTCCACCTCAGTTTTGAGGAGTGTGAAATTTGCTTTAGAGAAGTTTTTCACTGTGGGTTTCTGGGCATGTCGTCCTTCCTCTGTCCCGATGTGATACCAAGCACCTTTCTAGCTGTCTCCCTTACTAGCTCTGCTGTAGTTACCCAGCTATTTGGTAACTCTTCACTGCCACCCAGTGCCTGTCTTAACTCATCCCTGAACTCCACCTCACAATTACCCTTTTACAATTTCCACCATTTGATCCTTGGTGCTGCCCTCACACTCCTCCTCCTCTTCTTGATCACCAATGTCATCCTACAAACCAACACCCTATGCTGCCTAACTACACTTTCTCCAGTCACCACTTCACAGTCTCCAATCTCCTTCAGACTGGCCCTCCTACATAAGATATAATCCACCTGTGTGCATCTTCCTCCACTCTTGTATGTCACCGTATGCTCCTCCCTCTTGTTAAAATACGTATTCACCACAGCCATGTCCATCCTTTTCACAAAATCCACTACCATCTGACCTTCTGCATTCCATTGTTTAACACCATACCTACCCATCACTTCCTCATCCCCTCTGTTCCCTTCACCAACATGCCCATTGAATTCTGCTCCAATCACCACTCTCACCAATTCATCCAATTCGCTCCAAAATTTTTCTTTCTCGTCCATTGCACACCCAACTTGTGGAGCATATGCACTAACAATATTCATCATTACACCATCAATTTCTAGCTTCATAAACATCACTCTATCCGACACTCTTTTCACCTCCAAAACACTCTTAGCATACTGTTCCGTCAGAATAACTCCTACGCCATTTCTCCTCCCATCCCCACCATGATAAAACAATTTGAACCCACCTCTGATACACCTAGCCTTACACCCCTTCCATCTGGTCTCTTGCACACACAATATACCAACCTTCCGTCTGTCCATCATATCAGCTAGCTCTCTCCCTATACCAGTCATACTGCCAACATTCAAAGTTCTGACCCTCACTACCACAGTCCTAGCCTTTCTCCTCTCTTCCTGCCTTCGGCCATGCCTTCCGCCTCTTATCCTCCTTCGGCCAACAGTAGCCCATTTTCCACCAGCACCCTGTTGGCTAACAGTACTGGTGGCGGTCGTTGTTTACCCGGGCCTCGACCGACCCGGTATGGAAATATTTACTGGTGACTGCATGAAATGATTTGGCGAAGTTTTACGCCGGATGCCCTTCCTGATGCAACCCTCCCCATTTATCCGGGCTTGGGACCGGCACAAAGAAATGCACTGGCCTGTGCATCCTCAGTGGCTGGGTTGTACAGTTTCCCATCCAATCACCCAAAATGCTTTTCAATAGAATAGGATAAATGATCCACAAAAGTAGTATGCTCTATGATACTTACCTAACTCTTCAACATGCCCTATTTATGTTGTAACAGAGATATAGTCCCCCTGGGTGAGTGTTCATGCTATCAATTGGACTTGCTAATATACTTTAGGTCTGGCTGGACAGAGTCTGCTGAAGTTCTGGTAATAAAGCAGAGGTTGTCTCTAAGTATTTTGTATGTCAAAAAAGTAGATCCTTAAAACATTGTGTAGGCTCTTGCCCTGACCAGTGTTTGGTCAGATCAACACTGTATACAGCATTACATTCATTGAACCAGAGGAGAAGTTGTGGGTAACAATTAATAAAGAGTAGAAGGATTTTATCTAAGAGGGGAAGAGGGCAAAACTCAGGTGGGTAATTTGATCCTTCCAGTAGAACAAGGTGGTTTGAGATTACCTGATTTGAAAGGGTATTTTAGAGCTACACAGTTAAAGCTTCAATACATAGCACAAACTGAAAGCTATAATTCAAAGTGGAAAGGGTTGATGATGAAACGGTGTGGGAGGGGGTCAAAAAGAGAGAGTGGGATTTTGGATGAAGATCTTTAAGAATAGGCATTCAGAATATTATTTTCATAAAGTAGTAGAAAATATTCTAAGAGCTAAGCCAACAAGGGGATGGAGAAAGGAAATTCTGTCGATAGGGGTAACTGTAATTAGGGATGCAGAGAACAGACAAGTGGGACAGGAATTTACTGGAGAAAACTGGCAAAGGAACCAAGGTATTGGTAGCAAATAGAGACGTAGAGGTAAAAGAATGGGCAGATGCCAAGAATACATTTAGGCTGCAGGCTACAGACTGCCTTCCCTATCAAGGATTGATATCAAAATATAAGCAAAGATAAATGAAGTGTGAAAATACAGTACTGGTAGAGGTTTTAGTTGAATCTAAAATGGAAGTTTCTGTTAAAAAAAGAGATTAGTAAGGCATATAAAATATTGCATGATAACTATCGGAATCAGAGGAAGTGAGAAAAGATTGGGAAGAGAGACTGGATAAGCATTTCACAAAGAAACAATGAGAAGAAATACGTATGGTTCCCAAATATGCAACAAAGTGCAGAAGATTTAGAATTGTTGCATGAAGTGTTAGCATAGTTATTTTTATACCCCAAGCGCACTCCAATGAATGTTTCCTTAGGTAGAATGCAGATGTTGGAGATGTGATTTGGAAGAAAAAGGTAACTGGGAAGATACTTTTTTGGGAGTGTAATGAGGTGATAGACTTTAAAAATTCCCTACAGACTAATTTGCCATAAATACTGGGTAAGCAAATTGGTACAACCAAGAAAATTATTTTTGAGCTGGGATGCAGGATCTTAATTGCCTAGATATAGCAAGGCATTGCTAAGTTTAATTCTGAAAAAGCAATTACTGGAAAACTGAAATCAAAGACTAAACCAACTGTATTTGAAGTAGTGAACATAGTAACAGAGAGAAAAGAACTGGAAGCAGGATCTTTATTAAAGGGTAGGAGCAAATTACATAGAAAAAATGGAATTGTGGGAACAATGCGCATAGAATAACATTTTGGAGGAGGAATGAGGTTTAATGGATGGCAGAAACTGAGTGAGCTTTGTAATGCTGAATAGACAATGATTGTACAGAAGATTATATATGATGTATAATGTTTGTAATTGAGAACATGTCAATATAGTTTGTTTTAATTTAACTAAATGTATGATTGCTTGTGTCATAATTGATAATTCAATAAAGATGATTTAAAAAAAAGAAAGATTAACTTGTGTCTATACAGACTATTTCCAGGTGGTTGTATTTTAGTGTTGTGTTTATTTACTCTTACCTTGGCAAATCCATTCCAGACTGCATTAAGGCACATTCCCACAAGGGACTTAGCTTCTACAGTGGTATACCGGGAAGGGTTGAACTCTGGAAGCATTCTAAAGAGAGCAACTTGGTCTTCTATTGATGCATTTACAAAGCACTACAAACTGGATTCCTTTTCCGGTCAAGAGCAGGCTTTGCTAAGACCATTCTCCAGGAACTCCTGGACCCTCATCCCTCCTCCTCCCAGGTTGGATAAGCTTATTATAGTCAACCCATAGGCTACTGAAGCAGTGAGAATGGTGAATGTAGTACACTTGTGCAAGTTGCGCTTACCCATAACAGTACATGTTCAGATTCTTCTCTGCTACCGTAGCCACAGCCACTCACTGTCTTCCTTTGTTGTATATGGTTCTAATGGAATTGAAAGTTAGATTTTGCTATATATATCTTAGTTAAGTTTAGGATGAGTTCCTCATTTTTGGTTTGGGGCTAGAATGTCCTGAAGATTTTTAACCAGCCTGGCTGCTTATATAGCTCTCTCTAAAAAAAGGCTTAACCTGTAAGCAATCGAGGTGACAGTGTGGAAGGGGATGAAAGATTTTGGAAGCTGGCCAGCTGCTATATTGTTGGAAAGATGCAACCAATAGGCTTTTGTAGCAGTGAAGAATTTGGGCATCTACTGTTATGGGTAGGTGCAACTTACACAACTGTACTCTTTTGTTTGTTTAGTTCAGGGTGGCTATGCTACTTCTTAACTTTAAGGCAAGAAGGTGTTGAAGATTTTCCACTCTGACTCATGATTTTCCCTCCTCAGGGCTGACCATTCAGCAGTCAGAGTGAAGTACAGGAAGGAGCCAGAGCTTTAGGAAGATGGCCAGTTGTTGTATCTGTGGGACAATACAACTCATATAGGTTAACGGCATTTGCAGGCGTGAGTAATTCAGACATTAACTATTATAGGTCAACACAACTTACACAACTGTACTTTAGCTCTTCACAAATATCAGTAGTAGTTTCCTTTTTCCAAAAATAAAGATTGTTTGAGTTTAGACCCAAATGCCACTTACTGCAGAAATTTTAATAATACAGCTGTTCTCATTTATCTGCATAACCCCGTAATGCATTCCTGGCATGGCTGTAATCTTTGAACTCATATTTAGCAACCTCTCATCTTTATGACCAACAAAGGGGGCATTGCATTAGAATGTGCATTATCCCAGTAGATGATTACCCTCTTCTGGTCCAGAGTCTAATAAAAGTTATCAGACAAGTAGTTTCTTGCTAGTCTATCTCCCACTTAAATTGTCACTTATTTGGCACCAGCAGTAATCTAATTTTTTCAGATATAAAGTCAAATGATTGGAACCCAGAATCTTCTCACTGAAATCATCATAGTGCACCAGCACTTCTTACTCATCTGGGCACCCTCATACATGGTTGTCAGCAGCATAGTCTTCATAATCACCAAGGGCAGCATTTCACCTTTATAGACTTTACACCAGCAGGTAGAAAACCCTGACCCAGTCTAGAATCCAGTAACGATTTGTCAGACAATTAACATGGCAAGCATCATACAGCAGCTGGACAGGTGAAATTCTTGGTTACAATCAGGGTGTCCCACAAGGCTCTGTCCTAGGCCCTTACATGTTTAGATTCCATCTTTCAGGCCTAACTTTTCATCTGAGGTGTTCTATACTCTATACGCAGATGACCTGAAACTGGGTAAACTGATTACATGTGTTAAAGATAAGGCATTCCTGCAAAAGAACTTGACTAAATTGACCATTTGGGCACAGGAGAATAATATGTTGATAAATACATCAAAAAACTAAGCATATGTGGTTTGAGAGACATAAATTGAAAGATGAATATTTAATACAGCACACACTGATTGAAACTGTAGATTCATTTAAGGACCTGGGTATATGGGTAGAGCGAGCTTTGAGTTTTCTAATCATATCAACTAATTGGTTAAATAGTTATAGAACTATAGGTTGTATAAAAGGATTTATAAAGTCTAGGAAATCAGAAATGATGAAGTCATTGTTTATTAGTTACATTACACCCAAGCTTGAATATGGAATAAGAATATGGAAACCTTATAAGAAAACAATCATGAGTAAACTGGAGAGTACAGTGGAAATATACTAAGGGCATCCATGGATGTGAAAATTTAAGTTATTATGAAAGACTAAAATATCTGAACTTGTACAGTGTCTTTTTCTGGGAATGTTTAGGGTTATCAAAAAGTACTAGTGAATCATCAAACAACCTATGCAGAAGATTCAGTAGGAATGAGAAGTGTACTAATTGGTTCTCTGAGAGAGCAGCTGATGCATGGAACAGACTACCAAATTACATTAAAGCAAGTATTAGTTTAGATATTTTTTAAGAACCGCTTGGACACTTATTATGGGAGCAAGTGATGTTCATCGTGTTTCACTGTTGCAGTCATTACACTTGGGTTATCCTGCTGGCAGGCGACTCGTAGTCGGCCCGAGTTCCAAAGTCTTGGTCCGGCGTCGGTTGCTGTTGCCTCTTCCCTGACGTCAGTGTGCCAGGGGTATAAAAGTTGCAACCGACGCCATTTTCTTCAGTCTTTCTTGCCACGCGGTACTCGAAGCATAAGCAGTTCACAAGTGCCGGTCGGCCGACTCCTGATATTTTCAGAATTGAATTTCAGAACCGAAGTCTTCAATAAAGCTAAGTACCCTTTTGGGGAAACTTTTTCTTGCTCCAGACCGTTGTCAGTAAAAGTTAATAATTGCATTTCTTGTGGGAAGCAAATACCTCATAAGGACTTCCACTCTTACTGCATTCCTTGCCTAGGCCCTGACCACGACGTCACTAGTTGTCGTTTTTGTGCTAGATTTAATAAACGCACTATTAAACGTCGGTTTGATTTTGCCTTACATTATTTTGGACGACGATTTAATTACATAATGCCGTCGGAACAACCGACGACCGGAATGTATAAAAAACGCAAAGACAAAGAAAAAGACAGGCATCCGAGGTCCAAAACCGATGACGAAGCCTCTTCTAGGCCAGTTGCTGGTTCGCCGGTTCTCAGTGAGGTGCTTTCGCAGCCCCTAACACCTGCTACCTCAGAGCCACAGGCCGCAACCGACAGCCACGTGGAGACACCGAGGCCTGTGGAAACTCAAGGTATTGGGCCTACGGAAAATATACCTTCAGATGGGTCTGGAGCCACTGAGCAGGCACCGGCTTCTGAGGGTGTTTTCAGACCTTCACAGCTTACAATTAAAGCTGCTATAGCAGCAAAGGCAAAGTCAAAAACAACATTAAAGACAAAGAAACAAGTGCAGCGTTCTCCAGAACAGTCATCCATGCCTAAGAAACAGATGCTTAAAATGGCTTTAGACCTTATTACTTTAATCAGGGGCTCCCATCCCCCTCCTGACAAAAGACCTAGGCAAGACACTGATTATGATTCCTCTGATCAAGTTCCCATTTCCTCTGATTCTTCCTCTGACCAGGACTATTCCCTTCCTCCCTATGAGGACTCTGATGCTGAAGAGCCCATTCCTTCAGCCTCACTGCCTGAGGATTACTCTTTTGGGGAAATACTGCACACCATGAGGGAACATTTCCATTGGGAGAGCCAGGATTACTCAGAATCCAAGAAAAGGCTCAGAAATTTCCTTCTATTGCCTCAGCACAGGCCCTTGGATATCCCCCCTGTGCTTGATATTGTTGATGATGTTTTTTCTGAATCCAGTCTGTCTCCAGATTCTTTACCCCCTGCACCAGTAAAACCAGACAGGTACTACAGGGTCCCCGACTCTCATAAATTTCTTTACAAAAACCCTGCTGTGGACCCAGAAACTATCTCTCAGGGTTCAAAAGGGGTTAAAGCTTCCACTGCCAAAAATCCTGTCCCCTCAGATAGGGATTCCAGAGCTCTGGACAGATGGGGGAAAATAGTTTACACTTCTGCTACCTTAGCTGTAAGAGCTTTAAACTGTCAGTTTCACATGCTTAAATATCAGCAGTGTCTCATGTCATTTTTAAAGCAGAAAATGGTTACAAATACAGAAGGTCCTGACTGTAAAGAAATGCAGAATTTATTGCATGCAGTTGAACAAGTGGGAAAGCATACTCTGCAATGTGGTTTTGATTCATTAGAGGCTTCTTGTAGAGCCGCAGTTACAGGCTCAGTTATTCGAAGACATGCTTGGTTGAAAGAACAAAGTTTACCTAACCATGTTAAACTGAAATTATTGGATGCTCCACTACAGCATGATACTTTGTTTGGTGTTAAGGCAGAAGAGGTCTTAAAGAAAATGGAGGATAAAGCAAAGTCAATGCAAACTGTGAAAGATTTCTTGCAGGTTCAGCCACCTAGATTAAGCAGGAACTGGCCTTCAAAAAATTGGTCCTTTCCAGTGTCAGACAGGCCACAAAGAGGCAGATATAGACTCCCAAGAGGCAGACCTCAGCCCCAAGGCTCCTACAGACCTAAACAATGGGGTTCTTCAGCCCCCAAAGTAGGAGAAGACAAATCACAACCTTATAGAAAACAGTCACAATGACTTCCCTCTGCAAATGTCAAGCACTTAACAGTTGACAGCACCCCTAGGGGGAAAGCTAGCACTTTTCTCAAAAAATTGGAACATGATCACCCAAGACCAATGGGTGTTGAATATAGTTTCTCAAGGGTACAGGTTCCACTTCCACACGCTTCCAAAACCAAAAGGTATGCCAAACCTGCCTCAAAAATAATGGGCAGAGGCACAAAAACAGATTGCAGCTCTTATGGATACGGGAGCTATTCAAAATGTTCCACAAGAAGAACAGAGCCAAGGATTTTACTTACGACTTTTCCTAGTATCCAGAAAGGACAAAGAATGGAGACCAATACTGGACCTGTCAATCCTAAATACTTTCCTGGATGTTCCAAAATTCAAAATGTTAACACTACAATAACTCTTGCCCATGCTGGGCAAAGAGGCTTGGCTAGTTACTTTGGATCTCAAGGAGGCATACCTGCACGTCCCAATCAGACAATCGTGCAGAAGATACCTCAGATTTATAGCAGGCTCAATGCATTATCAATTCTCTGCACTGCCCTTTGGCTTATCTACTGCGCCCAGGGTCTTCACAAAATGCCTAGTACCAGTAATTGCATTTTGCAGGCAAAAAGGAATTCAAATATATCCCTACTTGGACGACTGCCTTATTCAAGCAGAGAGCAAGGACATTCTTCTAAAGCACTTGGAGTTTGTAAAATGATTACTAATTTGCCTAGGGTACACAGTAAACGAAAATAAATCAAAACTAGTGCCCTCTCAAGAGATAATATTCCTGGGTGCAAGCTTGAATACAACTACCCAGATGGCTTATCTCACACCAGACAAACAAAGGCAACTGACTCATTACTTTCAAATGATGGCAACAAAGACCCAGCTCCCTGCAAGAAGAATTCTGCAGGCCCTGGGTTTCATGGCATCTTGCATTCTACTAATTCCATATGCCAAACTGCATATGAGGAAACTACAATGGTATCTAAAAAGTGTTTGGACTCCGCATTGTCACAGCCTAGAGACAATCTTAACCTTGAGTCCCTGCCTACAACAGGAGTTCCAATGGTGGTCACAGGCCTGTCACCACAACAAGGGACAGCCTTTCACCTTGCCTACAGCCAGGCAGACAATAACAACAGATGCATCGGATTAAGCCTGGGGAGCACATATGGCAGGAAAATCTATTCAGGGCAAGTGGCCCAAGGAACAGCTGCATCTTCACATCAATCAAAAAGAGATGCTAGCTGTACAGAATGCCCTGACAGCCTTCAAGGACCTAATACATCCAGGACAATTATTAATAAAGACGGACAATACCACAGTTATGTGGTACATAAACAAGCAAGGGGACACACATTCCTACCTCCTATGCTGACAAGCCATGACTTTATGGAACACAGCATTGACTTACCAGGTACATCTGCAAGCACAATTCCTTCCAGGAACAAAAAATACAGTGGCAGACGAACTAAGCAGAAATCTCATGGATCCTTACGAATGAAAGCTAAATCCACAAGTGTTCAACATGATAACAAAAGAACGGGGACGCCCAGTCATAGATCCATTTGCCTCCCCTCACAATGACCAATTACAGAAAGTTTGCACAAGGACTTATCACTCTCAAGCATGGAAAGTGGATGCTCTATCTTTCAACTGGAAAAATCTGACAGTCTATGCCTTGACTCCAATGCCTCTTCTCACCAAGGTGCTACTAAAAGTCAGACAAGAGTGGCCAAAAATGATCCTGATTGCACCAGACTGGCCACTCCAGCACTGGTACCCACTCCTAAAGATTTTGTCCCAAGGCCCTCCTTGGCCTCTACCTCAAATCCCTCATCTTCTGACACAGCAAAACAATCAGATTCTGCACAGTCAACTCAGAACCTTAAACCTGGCAGCATGACGGATAATGTAGCCACTCAGACTGCACCTCCTTCTAAAGCTGTTATGGATGTAATTTTGGAAGCCAGGAGACCCAGCACTAGGAAATCTTATGCGGAAAAATGGAAGAGATTCTGTGCTTGGAATCAGATACAAGGGCTCGACCCACTGGTCCCTAATATGCCTCAGATTTTACAATACCTAACTGAGATGTTGGACAAAGGCCTATCTTTTTCTTCTATTAAAATCCATGCCTCTGCCATTTCAGCTCATTACAATACGGATCCTCCAATTTTTTCACATCCTCTACTACGACAATACCTTTGAGGGGCAAAGAATATAAGACCCCCTAGGAGAGCACCAGTGCCTACTTGGGACCTCAATTTTGTTTTAGGAAAAACTAACACTACCTCCTTTTGAACCAGCCAGCACAGCTGATCTAAAATTCTTGTCATGGAAAACTGCTCTGCTCCTAGCAATAACTTCAGCAAGAAGAGTTTTAGAGTTATAGGTTCATAGGTTCATAGGTTCATACTAGGCTATCTGCCCTGGGGCAATTATAAGCCTAGCCCGATTCTGTATGGCTTACGCCACCCCTTGATTTGAGTATACTGTGCCCTTTTTAAGGTTTAGTTTACTGTGCCTCTGTCTAATAGTGACACGGGAGTAATCCCTGGGACAAACCTACGATCCCCCATCCACTTATCGAGATTCTTCTTGAAGAGATTCAGTGAGGTGCTCTGCCTCACATGAACTGGAATTCTATTCCAGAGCGAAGGGAGCCTCTGGGTTATGAACCTGTCCCTCCAGCAAGTTCTATTTATTTCTGTGCTGAGGTTCAAGTCCCTCGAGCGTGTGGCTCTAAGGGATTTAGATTTACTGAGGTGGAGCATGTCCATTAATTCTGGATTTGACATAGCTTTGTATGTCAGGCATAGATCGCCTTGAAGTAGGCGGTATGCAACTGAGTAGAGCTGGAGTTTTTTAACCGAGCAGCATATGGCATCTGTTTGAGACCCTTGATCCTCTTGGTGAGATACTTTTGGGGTCTTTCTAATTGCTGCAGGTGTCGGGTAAGGTACATCCCAAAAGGGGCATTGTATTCTATGATGGGCCTGATGAGGGATGAATAAAGGGGCATAATTACCTCTCTTGATCTAGATGTGAAACCCTTCGTGATGAGGTGGGCTATGTAGAAGGTCTTTCTAACCACTTTGGCAATGTGGTTTTAAAGGAGAGATTGCTATCAACTTGGGTCCCCAGGTCCCTAATAACTTTCTCTGTACTTAATGGGTTTCCGCCTATGTGGTAATTTGTGGGCACATTGTTTTTGCCAAAGGGTATGACTATACATTTTTTGGCGTTTAGCTTTAAACCATGGCACTGGCACCAGTTATCTGTCTCTGTGAGACCTTTTTGAAGGATGTTTGTGTCAGCTGGAGAGTTGATTATGGCACCCAGTTTGCAGTCGCTCAACTTGGCGAGCCATAGTCCTCCCACGTTTGCCTGTACCTCGTAAAAGTATATACCGAACAAGAGTGGTCCCAGGACAGAACCCTGTGGGACGCCACTTGTGACCGGTTTCGAGTCTGACATGGCTCCAGCAACTCTCACTCTGTAGGTTCTGTCTTTGAGCCAGTTTGCGACCCATCTTGTGACATAGGGGTTTATATTTAAGCTGGATAGCTTATCTATGATGCCCGAGTGGGGTATTGTGTCAAATGCCTTTGCAAGGTCCAGATAGGCTGTTTGGACTACCTTCCCTTCATCTATGGCTTTGGTGACTGTTTCAAAGAAGCCAACCAGGTTCAAAAGGCAGGATCTGCCCTTGACAAAGCCGAACTGGGTAGGATCTAGTGTCTGTGGGTCCCCAATGTCTTTGTTTATGAACTCCATGATGATCCTCTCCATAGCCTTGCAGACTAAGCTAGTCAGGCTTATGGGGCGATAGTTTCCAGGGTCCGTAGAGGCTCCACCTTTGTGGAGTGGGACCACTGTTGCTGTACGCCATTCTGTGGGCACATATCTTGTAGTGAGGCTGAGATTGTATAGCTGTTTTATTTGAGGGATTAGTTCCTCTTGTAGTTCATGTAGGACGCAACCTGGGACGCCATCTGGTCCCATGGAAGCAGTGTTTTTTGCTTTGGAGAGGGCAGCCTTCACCTGAGCATCTGAGATGTTTGGGAGGCAGCCCTCTGCCGGGATAGATACTTGCTCTTTTGGGGGGGAGAAGTTTGCACTGAACCTGTCTGCCAGGATATTGGTGATGTCTGTGGGTTCAGTGTATTTTTTGTCGTTTAGAATCAACTCAGAACAAGTCTGGGAGTTGCATCCCAGGTTTCTAACATAACTGAAAAAAGCCTTATGATTGTCTTTGGTGTCCTGTGCAATTTTTCTCTCGAAGCTGGCCTTGGAGGATTTTATGAGGGATCGTAATTTTTTGCTAGTACTGATCAGAGATGCCTTCCCTATTAGGGATTTTGCTCTGTCATGTAGTAGCTTCCTCCTAATGTTGTACAGTTTATTTATGGCAGGGGTCCACCAGACTGGACGCCTGCCTTTGGATGATTGGGTCTTGGTTTTGTTTGGGATAGCATGATCCATGCATTCCTGGAGATGTCCGTAGAATGCTTTTATATAGGATTCTGAAGTTTGGGCTGTAGTTTCCACTGGCCCTGGGGCCTTGAAGGATTCCACTTCGGTTTTGAGAAGTGAGAAGTTCGCTTTGAGAAGTTTTTCACTGTGGTTTTCTGGGCTGGGGTGGGGTCGGGATGTGGACATCCAGTGAAATTAATTTATGGTCTGATCTTACCAATGAGGGATATACTTCTGGTGTGGAGCATAGAGTCCCCATGTTGGTAATGATCAGGTCTAGTATGTTGTCCCCTCTTGTGGGAGTGGTGACTAGTTCCATAGCATTTGAGTTTATAATTTCCAGGAATCTTTGGGCTAAGGTGCTGGGGCTTGAGTAGTGCTCCCAGTCAATGTTTGGGTAGTTGAAGTCGCCCAGTATAATGGTGTTCGGAGAGATCTTCATGTTCTCCAGTGTTTTCAGGAAAGCCGAATGGGATTCCTGACTTTGAGAGGGTGGTCTGTAGGATGCTGTAAACTGAAAAGCAGTCTTGCCCACTGTTAGTTGCACATAGATGGTCTCCGATACTTTGTGCAATGCCACTAACCTGGAGGTGTGGATATCCTTGATAAATATGGAAACTCCCCCTCCTTTTGTGGTTTGGTCCGGGTTTTGGGGCCGAAAAGCATGATATGAGGTATAGCCTGGTAGTGCTGGAGTGCTCTCTGGAGCCTTGAACCAGGTTTCTGTCACTGCACAGATATCGATGTTCTCCATACTGAGAGTTACAGGCATTGATGGCTGTGGAACCTTTCCTCATTTTTCACCAGGACAGGGTTTCTCTAAGGACGAACCCAACATTCATGCCAAAAGTGGTCTCAAATGTGGCCTTAAACCAAACTATTCATTTGCCTACTTTCTACCCAAATCCCCAGAATAAAGGGGAAAGACTTCTGCACTCTTTGGATATTCACAGGCAGCTACGATTTTACTTGGACAAAACAAAAGCTTTCAGAAAAACTGAGCAACTGTTTGTAGCATATGCTGCAGGATCACAAGGAAAACCTATTACAAAGCAGACAATCTCCAAATGGATAGGACACTGCATCCGCTTCTGTTATGCACAACATGGCAAATCTGTGCCTAAGGGCATTAGGCCTCATTCTACCAGAGCAGCAGCCACTTCAGCAGCTTTCCTCAGAGGAGTACCAACCAAAGACATATTAGAAGCTGCAACCTGGAGCTCAGTGCCACCTACCTCTCTATTCCAAATCCAGAGCAAGCTTTGCCACTGCAGTTCTGCAGGGCTTGTTACCCTCGCCTAATCCAATCTAGACCCAGCCACCCTGCCTAAGCTTTGGGATTCTACCCAAGTGTAATGACTGCAACAGTGAAACATGATGAACATAGTGCAGTTGTGTACCTACCATAAATGTAGATGTTCGTGTGTGTTCACTGTTGCAGTCCTGGCTACCCACCCACCATCCCCCTCTTTGCTGGGACTATTCTGTACTTCTCAACTCTATACAACCTATGTGGTGTATTTGCTTTTAGAAGAAGAAAATGTTTGTAGTGATATATGCATGGTTGTTCTGCATATTTTTATCTTTACAGCCTTCATATCTGGGGGTGCCTGACATCTGGGGCAAGAAAAACTGAAGAAAATGGCGTAGGTTGCAACTTTTATACCCCTGGCGCACTGACGTCAGGGAAGAGGTGACAGCAACCGACGCCGGACCAAGACTTTGGAACTCAGGCCGACTACGGGTCGCCTGCCAGCAGGATAACCTAAGTGTAATGACTGCAACATTGAATACACTCAAACATCTACATTTATGGTAGGTACACAACTGTACTTTATGGCATATTGGCAAGCTAGAAGGTCATTAATGCCTGTGCTTGAAATATTTGTATGTATGTATGTATCTGTCCAGTTCCAGATCTTGTATAGCTTATAAATCATTTAAAAGGCTTTACTTTTGTGATGTTAATAAAAATATACCCACTCATAATTATATATATATGCACACACACAGACACACATATATAAGTATATATATTTATGTGAATGGGGAGTGTGTTCCTTAGCAGTGATATCCTCTGTGAGATATACTTGATGTTGCAGAAGAGGTTTACAGCCATAAACTGAATGAATATTTTTGTTGCATTTGACTTGTTGATGTGTAGTAAATCCATCGATACTGGTTTGGAGGATGCCTTATAATCCAGACACACGTCACCTCTTAACAGTCTTTAAGATACAGTGCACCATGAGAGGGCTTTGAGTTAGTCTGTGCAGGGCATGTTGTTTAGACCTTGCTTACTTTTAGTAAGGTATCTTTGCGGGCATTCCATTTATTGCATGCCTCTGGACCGATCCATGCCATAGGGGGCATTTTGTTCAGTGACTGGCCTAATGAGGGTTGAGTAAAGGGGGACAGTGGCATCCCCAGATCTTGACGCAGTCCCTTTGCTTATAAGCTGTGCAATATAGAAGAACTTTCTTACAACAATGGGCACATGTTGGTCAAAAGTTAGGTCACGGTGTACATAAGTTCCCAAGTCCTGAACAGCTGAGTTAACTCTTAGGGGCGTATTGTTAATGTGGTAGTTCCCTGGGATAGATGACTTCCCAAAGGGTAGAATAATGCTTTTTTGGCACTTAGTTTCAGTCCATATTTTGACAGCAGTTATTTATTTGGGAGAAACCTTCCTGCAGGATGGCTAAGTCATTTGAGGATTCAATGACTGTCCTAGCTTGGAGTTATCTGCAAACGTAGTCTACCAGAGCCCTTTGCAATTGGCTTTTACTTCAGAAAAGTAGATGCCAAGCAGGAGAGATCCCAACACAGAACCCTGGGGGATTGCAGTGGTGACTGGTCTCTTTCTGGAGGTAATGTCCCCTATTTTGATTTTTTGTATTTTATCTGTGATCCAGTTGGCAATCCAGCAGATTTAACCGAGGTTATACAATTTTCCATCGTAAGATACTCTACAGCTACAAAACGAGCTGCTGTTTAAACTACCACCTATCAAGTTTTGATGACTTGAACTGCAAATTTTAGTCAGTCTGCATTTTGTAAGAATTATTGAAAAAGACACCTTTCTTCATGATATAGTATAAGTTCCTCCTACCATACGGACATCTTTGATTTGTGCTAACTTTTCCTATCTTCCAAGCCCAAAAGAAATAAAAAGCTACCTAATTTTGTACAATGTATGAAAGGAAATATTTGGTAACTGTCATGGCAGTCTGTTAAGGAAGGCTTCCTCATAACTGGATATAGGTAAAGACTGGTTACTTCCCCTTGTACGGAGCTATAGACAAGATGCCTCAGACTTGGCATGGGAGTGGGGAAGGAGGGTTTATTCCAAAGACATAAAGGTTTAGGGTGTTTGGTCAAACAGAGATGGTAATTATCAAGTAAACAAAGACTTCAGTCCTTGAAAAACCTTTGGACCCCATGCCCTCTCCAAGTTTACATAGACCACATACAGATAAACCAGGTACAAAGTCCTATCACCTCTACAGAGTACCCATGACTGCTTTGGATATTGCTGTCCACTACATTCTTTCCGTACACTCAGTTTATATTCCATTGGAGAGAAATGCAGTGGCAGACTCTTTTAGTAAATCCAGGGCAGACACTCACGGATGGAGGTTAAACAGAGAGGTCTTCCTGAATCTTATCCAGTGGTGGAGTACTTTGCATCTACTCAGAGCAGAGAGCTTAAGTTATTTTGGAACAGAGTGTTCTACCCAGAGGCATGAAGGAAGGACACCATGTCCTTCTCATTGAAAGGGAACTTCCTTTGTCTTTCCTCCCCTCACCTTGATTCGTAATGCTCTCCTCAAATCAAGAAGGGGAAGCCAAAAATCCTCCTGGTGACTCCCTTTTGGCCCAGACTGCACTAATTTCCTTTTCTTTTCCACTTAGACCAGGACATTAATCATAAATTACCCCACAGGATGGACCTACTCATGCAATAAAAGGGCTTTTTAAATCATACAAATCTCCAAACACTTAACCATTTGAAAGATAGGATTTTGATTCCATTCAGGTACCTTTTTTGGTGAACTTTATAGAGGTATTACAGGACGATAAAAAAATTGATACAAGAAAATCTTGTCTCCATATGGAAAGTATTTTCTATTTTGTGCCAGATGAAGAAACAGAGCCCATAACAAATGAGTGTCCTTGATATTCTTTCTTGTATGAGCTGCTTAATTCTGGACTGTCATTTTCTTCTCTCAAAATACATTTGTTAGCCATCATGCCTATCTGTCATTAGATTCACTTCTCTGTGCATGATTTGAAAGGTGTCCTACAAATTAGGCTACCATGAAGACCTGTTGGCATAATGGTTAAGGTGTTTACCATGCAGACACAAGGTGCAGGGTTTGATTTTCACAAGGGGTAACTGGCTAGGCTTAAAATGGCCCACAAGGGCAATTAGCCTAGTACTAATCTATGAACCTCCCTGGGACCTCAAGCTTGTCTTAGAAGAACTCATTTTTGCACGATTTGAACCTGCTGCTTCCCCTTCTCTTAAGTTCTGTGCTTGGAAGACTGTTTAACTTGTAGCACCAACTTCAGCAAAGAGGGTTTTGAAGCTGCAAGCACTTGTGGCCTCTCTGCCTTTTCTCATCCCACAACAACAGGGAAATCTTTGGGCCCAATCCTTCATTTATGCCTAAATGGACAGTGAGCTGTCCTTGAATCGATCTGACCTTCCCACTTCTTTCCATCTCCCCAAATCAAAGGAGAGAGATTCCTGCACTATTTAGATGTCCAGTCATCTCAGGTTTTACCTTGACAAAACCAAAAATCTAATTACTTATTTATTTCTTTTCAGGACAAGAAAGTGGGTCTCCCAGTGTCTAAACAACTTCTAAATGGATTTCTAGTGATGTTTCCATGTGTTACTTCTTTCTATGAAACAGCTACCAGGTCTAGTTAAAAGCCCGTTCCACTTGAGATGTTGCTTCTTTTGGAGCCTTTCCCAAAGGTCTGGATTCTAAATCTATTCTTAAAGAATCTACTTAGTCCGCTACTTACACCTTCATCAAACATTATATGATTGATGTTTTTTGTTTCCAGAACTAGAGCTGGATTTGCTTGACCCAGCATCAAGAAATCTCCGATCCCAGCTTAACTTCTCAGTCCACTTCCCTATCCACTTGGGTATCTTTGTCAATCTTCCCATTAATACTGCAGTAGTGATCCAGGGAAGGGCATAGTACAGTTGTGTGAGAACTTAACATAACAGTAAATGTCAGACTGATCACTGGATTAAAATTGTTTTCCATTTTACACTATGGCGTATGAACTATTCAAATATGATCTTTTGTTTTACCTTCAGGGCAATGTGAGACTTGGTCCCATTTGAAGTTCTGTACTTAGAGCACATAGCAGGAGGGCAAATATGACAATAAGCAGTGTTGTGGTAAAGTTCAGTATTAGGTATGTGTAAGAGAAAAACAGATATACTGTACAGAGCTAGATGGTATTTACCATACCTACAAACTAAACTTCCAGTAGTAGTAAAACAGTGTATCACAGTCACGGATTTCATAATATATCCCCTGACTGTGTGGGGAAAAGAAGGTAAAAGACAGTCATGCTGCTTGAAGACTAGCAGGTTTCAAGCTTGATACCCCAACCTATAACCACAAGCACTTTAACCACATATTGATAATGTATAAAAATGAGAAGTAAAAATTAGTACAGGCTGCAGTTAAATGAGGAGAGAATAACAGGAACACAGAACTGAGCAGAAAAGTTATAAACTTTACAGCAATTCTTATATTGATTTTCTAGAACACTGTACAGTTTACAACTTGGTCCGTAACTTTACTAACTTAAGACGAAAATGTATTTTTGACTTTTGTTGCATAGAGTTTGAGGGCTGCTTTTGACAAAACTATCTTGGCAGATACTTTCAATCTGTTATTTTCAGGAATTCCTGGAATTCTGTGTTGCTGTGTTTTATGATGTCTATTCATGAGAGATTTACAAAATAACAGTACCATTAACAAATTCATTCATGTTCGTAGAATAAACAGTAATCATCACCACTAAAAGTGGCTTATTATCCCTATTACCTGTGTGTTACAAGTTCCAATTCAAACACTTTGTCAGTGGCAAAACAGGTAGCACTCAAGACTTTGATGATGGAAGATCAGAAGGCAGTGAGTTCTGTTCCCGCAGTAGGTACTTGGATTCAAGTCCCAGTACTGACACTGTAATTCAGCAAAATGGAGATGCTGCACAAGTTTGCTGCCTTTGAATGAGATGTTAAACTGAGGTCTTATCTGCCTGAGTTGTTGGTAGCTCTGGTGGATGTAAAAGATTCCACAGTACTTATCAAAAAAAAAGAGCAGGGACTTCCTTTATTATATTAACATTTTTCTATTTTTCTTTCGTTGTTTGCACATTCATTATATTCTTTATATCACATTTTATACATCTTAGTCAAAAACTTTACATGTTCCTTTTCCTAAACGCATTTAACAACCATTTCATACCCCTACCTTTTCCACCATAACCATTTCTTTATGTCACATATTACTTCCTCATCATCTTTTCTTTTATTATACAGCAATTCATCACATCGTCTTTTCCATTAACACCACATTTCTTTTTCACTCTCGACCTTATATTTCCCATATTGCACCATGTATACATCAGTGTTTTTAAATATTTTCAAGTCATAAGCATCTTTGAATAATGTCCCAAAGCCTTCATTTTTCTTAAAATCCAAAAAATAATATTGTGATGTCTGTTCAGTGTTACAGCTATTACACATTCTTTCTCCTGTCATTTTATATTTCATGTTACTTTTCACAGCAGTTTATCCA